>NC_143412.1:3160000-3340000 GCF_059467195.1 Physcomitrium patens | reverse complement strand
ATGTGGTCGCGAGTAAGGTTGTGAGACAGCTGGTTTAATACCATGATGCTGTGAACCTTAACTCCGTAATTTATTGATCTCTCGAGCATCATTTGGGAGGAGTTATATTGTACCTGGACTTCTGAAACATGAAACATGCTGGAGTAGTCGCGGTCAAAGAAATTTGTTGCGAGCCTGGAGAATCTAATGAAGACAAGTTATGAGGATGGAGCTTGAATAGAAAGTTCTGATCCAATGAGTTCACTAGATGCTCACAGACAAACGCTCCGCTCCAAAGCAAGAGCAAGAGAGCCCTGAGTACTTGCTAACATACTTTACTGCGGCTGCTCAATGCAATGCTAGTGCAGCTGCAAGATAGCCTTATTGGGCTCAACATGGTACCACCACCGGATCGTTGGCAGCAAGGATCTCAGTAAGTAAATTCTGCAGAAGAAAGCAGCGAAAACCTATCATGTGCTACAGTATCCATCTATTTGTTTTCCTATATATTGCCAGCACGTGACATGCAGAGCTGTGCAGATTCCTCGTTGGTTGTTGGACCAGTTACTGAGGAGCACCTTAGAGCACACACCATCGCTTGATGCTCCATGTTGAATCTACTCACAGGCGCTTCAACGCGGATGCGTCCAAAGCTAAACTGGTCGACACTCCATAACGGAATCTTTTTGTAGCTTTTTGTTCAACTGTCCAGGTTGGGGTTGCATCGTTTCTAGCGCTGATTCATGTTATTCAGTGACGCTCGGTATTCTAGACTAATTCTGAAGTTCGTTGTTAGCTTCTCGATTCAGGGCAGACAATCTCGATTATAGAAGCTCGGCACCGCAGGGTGAACCTTAAATACAACCGTGTAGAATTTATCTGGTTTCACTTGTAATTAAGGAAATTGGGGGCTTTTAGAGATTACTTGGTTCGTTTCAGATTAGTTTTCACTGTTGCCTCGAGTAGTGGACTCCTGTTGTAGGCAACACCAGTTAAGGGTTCAGGATTCAAGACTCTGTCGTTGACGTTTCTGCACTGGAGTCGCTGTTGGTCGACTGCATGAAATGCTTTACCATGTAGAGGTCAGTGGTAACTTTCGGAGTTCTTCGTGGCATCGGCATTAGCAGGCCACAAGGGTATGGGTCGTGGCAGACTTTTGTTTCAAAAGTGAAGCTGTTTGTCTCAATCAGCGCGTACAATATTTGCTTTCATGATGCACGCTTAAAGCACAAAAGAGAAGTAATTTAGTACCTTACGCCTTCTCCCAAGCTCTAAAAATGTGGTTTCAGTGTTTAGAAACGAACTGAAGTTTCAGACACAGAGTATTTTGCCATGACAAAATTGTGCTCTTAAGATGCACAAGCCTGAAGCTTGAAGAGCTGAACGCAGTCTGATATGTTGTCATATTGACATCAAAATTCAACCCTAAGGTACATCGAAGCTGTCACTTGATCTTCACTAGTGGGACGTTGCTCACTGATCAACAGCGCATCAGAAATCACAATCTTGGGACTCTGAAATTTGACCTCCTGCTTCTTCATCATCTGATCTAGCCCGTGAATACCTTAGAACGGTAGCCCATGACTAATATCATGGCACGGCCAGATGGTAACCCCTACTTCTTTGCACAGCACCAACATAGTCCAGGTTTTGATCCAGAATCACGGCAACATCAATCTAGTCCACGAGAATGGTACTCCAGCAACCTCCAGACTCACAGTCCTGTTTCTGTAGGGGCCCGAGATGAAATCTGCAACGTCTATGCTAGTAGCTCACAAAATCCTGCAGATTCCACGCAGTCCTGGGCCAAAGCTCTTCTTCTGGACTGTGCAAGAGCTATAGCTGAGAAAGACACTTCGCGCGTTCAAAGCATTATGTGGATTTTGAACGAGAGTGCATCTCCATACGGAGATTCCGACCAAAGACTTATGTCATATTTCGTCCAAGCACTTGTCTGCAAGATCACAGACACGGGCTCTCGATGCCACCGAAGTCTAACTTCCGCCGCCGAAAAGACGTATTCCTTTGAATCGATGCGAAATATGATCCTTAACTTTCAGGTAAGACGACATGTGTATCTTGGTTGTTGGTTATTTTGAGTCCTATTTGAACCGCTAGCTAGTACTAATTCTAGATAATAACATCGATCGATATATCTTCTGACGCGATGCACATCACAAGCAGAATGCGAGCCCCTGGACAACTTTTGGGCATGTTGCTGCAAACGGAGCTCTTCTGGAGACGATGGAAGGGGAGTCCAAGATACATATCATTGACATCAGCAGTACATTGTGTACGCAATGGCCAACCTTTCTGGAAGCTCTAGCAACGCGGACGGATATAACCCCTCACCTCCGCCTCACATGCATCGTGATATCACCCGAAGAAGCAGCGTTGAGGGTGATGAAACAAGTCATGAACAGAATAGACAGGTTTGCCAGACTGATGGGAGTGCCGTTCGAGAGCACGGTGATCCATAAACCTCACTTGGAAACGTTGGATCTGGATGAGCTGAACTTGCGGGAAGGTGAAGCTCTCGCTGTGAATTGCGTTCAGACTCTACACCACATCTCCGAGTGTGTAGCAGCCGAGGAGCAGTACAGTCCTCGAGACCGAATTCTGTCCACTTTCCGGAGTGCCAAACCCAAGGTATCACGGCTTAAGGCAATCACTTAAAATGCGAATCCTGTCAAGCCTTCATTCAATTAATTAGTATCCAATTAGTCAATGATGCTCTGATCAATTCAATAATGTCATTGCATTACGTGCACGGTTATTAATTCCTAATGCATATTTCGTCCATGATCTCGTGTAGATTCTGTCGATCGTGGAGGATGAAGCTAACATGATCTCACCAGACTTCCTTGGTTGCTTCCGGGAGGCCCTTAGATTTTACTCGCTCTTATTTGAATCTTTGGAGGAGAGCTTTCCCCGAGCCAGCAACGAGCGTCTCATGCTTGAGCGAAATTGCGCCCGCAAGCTGGTGAATATGCTAAGTTTTGACGCCACGGAGAGTACAGAAAGACAAGAGAAAGGGATTCATTGGGATTACCGACTACGAAAAGTGGGCTTTGAGCCCGTGTCATTCAGTCACGACGTGGTGGATGACGTTCAAGCTCTACTCAAGAGGTAAAGCCCCGAGTTCTATTATCATATAATATGCACATGCCAACAATCCCCTTGAACGCAGTATAATGATTGATACAACTATTACTGTAACGGAAGTCGCCACGCTACTGTTGTTCCCATCACGGCACAACATTTGCCAATAATTTAATCCAGGTAGACGACTGATTGCAGTTGACGGTATTGCAGATACAAGAAGGGGTGGGGTCTTGACATCACCGATGCCAGGCTTTACCTTACCTGGAAGGAACAAGCAGTTATTTGCAGCACCACATGGAAGCTCATCACAACCCCGTCATATTGAATCATCCAGATCTCTCAACCTTTAAAAAGTATCATAAAATAGATTTTATGCTTAGCTTTCCAGACATGGAAGCACCACCAGTAAGCCATCCAAGTCAAGGGTCCAGATTCGGATGTTCACTGCTTGTGCTTCCATCACTCATTTAAAAAATTTCACGCAGCGTCGAGGATCGATAATCTAGCGTAGGCCATTTCCAGGAGACCGTCACTGGCAGCTTATTAATGGTGTCCCATAGAACTCACATGCATTCATTTAGGACCTTGATGAACTCATTTACCTCGACTGTAAACACCTTGTCATTGAAATCAAATTTGATCTGTTTTCAGAGTGGTGTTTGGTTAAGTACTTGCCGAACATTGAGAGCCTGGAGATTATTGCTCTATGCATGATTGAATGCAATTAAGCATCATATTCAACCATCTTTAGAGGCCCTGTCAGGGATAGATTTCGGAGGATTAGGCACCGCAGTCGCTCATGAAATCACGTCGTTTAACACATCTGGACACACGTGAGCTCATGAAACTGCGACTTAATACCCATTTGGTGAATTATGTCCACTGGACCCCACATTTTTTTAATGCAGAAACTCATGAAGATCTCCGCTTGTTGCAGACTTGGCGACAAGACTGTTTATTGATCCCGAGTGGTTTAAATGCATTTAAAGTATTAGTCTAGAGCCTAAAGTTTGTGTTCAAGCGTTGCAGTCCTCCGGGGAAAGAATGTTTGTCATTTCCTCCTATTTCTTGCTTGTGTAATAATAAGATGCTTTGACAAAGTGTTGTAATATGGTGATTTAATGTTGTTTAAAACCATGCAAAAATCCGTGGTTGTAAAATGTCTTTTCGTGTGAATTTCCGCAGATTCGATTTTGTGTAACTTTCTGTTTTGTGAGCACGTAAAAACAGTTATTTAAGTTTCAATTTGCTAATTTATTCTTTGTTTAAAGTTTGGACTTGAGCTTCATGGCAATGATATGTAGCATTGGTTAGATTATGTTTTCAAGCATTTAAGTGTTTTAATTTCGGAATACTGAAGATTTGTAGGTTACATATAATTTTTTCATGATTTGATATTATGAATCTTAAAAACGAGCAAGCTTTGTCAAAGTGCTGTATTTGATGTTGGCTAATGTTCATTATTTTTTAAGAAAATACATTTAAAAAAATTAACTTGAGACACGTATATTTAATATATGAAAGTCTGATAGAACAAAATTTGATTTATCATACGAATGAATAAAATGCAACTTGAAATATTTTGTAATTTTTAATATTTTTGCATATGTATGTTTATATATATATATATATATATATATATATCCATATATTTACATATACATGATATGGAATAGAATACTGTTGACTATATATAATTTGGTATATATGATATAGTATAAAAGATATTATTTGATTAATTGACCATCAAGAGCATCTACATTAATGCATTTGATTCTTAAGTAAGATGTTAAATAATTGATTGGTGGAATCCAATGTTCTAATCTCTTTGATTCTACTTATAATTCTTGATAAAAAAATAAAAACATGTGAAAATTTTATGTTTATAAAAACATCATTTTTTGAAATGTCAGTCAATCTATAATTTTTGGATAGAAAAAATTACAAAAAATAAATTAAAAATAAATTAAAAGAATTATATACATACATATATACATACATACATATACATACATACATACATATATACTTAGAGTAAATTGTTTGGTTTTTTCGTAGATAATTGATAATGGACATTGTTTAATACATTTAAATCATAATAGTATAAAGGTTTTATAATGTTATCATAAACATTGTAATAATTATGATATAATAATACAGATTTCAAGAAAAAATCTTATAAAATCAGAAAAAACTAAAAAAAAAATTAATATATATTCATGACATTTTTACATAATTATTTAAAAAAATAATTACTAAAAATTATATAAAATATAAAATATAATAAATTAATAAAATTTTAATACTAATTAAATTAAAATAATAATCAATAAAAATATTATATCAAATATGAATAAATAAGAGATGATATTCTAAAATTAATTATAGAATTAATACTAAATAGTCTCAAATATTTTTAATTTATTTTTATTTTTGATAAAATTAATATATTTATCAATAAAATATGGCAATGGAAAATTTAATCGATGAATTATGTTTGAATTTTAAAAAATTATGTGTAATTATTATAAATTAATCTACTTATGTAGTTAATACTTTTACTATTTAAATGTATTAATTTATTTAAGTTCTTATATTGTTAGATTTAAAATATTATATATATATATATATATATATATATATATATATATATATATATATATATATATATATATATATATAATGAGAAATTTTGACGTTTTTATATTACAGTTAATATATTATTATTATTTTAAAAAATAATCAATTTTTAAAAGTTTTATAAATTCAAAATTTAATTAATATTAAATAAAAAAATTAGAATTTCATAGAAGAATTTCGTATTGATTTTAAATAATCATGAAATGCTATTAAGTTAATATAAAATTAAAACAGTGCCTAAATTCTCAAACCACATTATATTATGGCCATAAATTATACTTGAAATTTTATACTTTATATATAAAAATATAATAGTGACTTTGAAATATTTGAAATGTCATAACGTAAGTTTGGCTTCCCAGATGATTTTCCTAGGTTGCATTCTATTAAATTGTAGTCATTGTTACAAGGTTCTATTTTTTGAAGCACATTCTTTAACTTCAATAAATGTTTCCAACTTTTAAAAAAAATATTAACCAAAATTATATATATATATATATATATATATATATATATATATATATATATATATATATAGTTTAGAATTACATAAACATACACCCTAAAAGTTCATTACTATATACTTACTATAATTACCATATACATTTACTTTAAAATTTTATTACCATATAATGACATAAAAATATTTATTTAAAGTTTATATCGACAAAGGTACATTATGTGCTATAAAAGAATATGAGTTTTAAATTTTACATTTACTTTACCAAAATATACAGATGTTACTATGATTGTATATCTAATTTTAACAATATATAATTGTTAATAATTAATTTTTAATTAACATGATGAAAAATGGTAAAAATTTATACTTGTGTAAAATTTTTATTAAAAATATTGAATTTAAAATTTGATTCTAAAAATTATAAAAAAATGGTAAATTTTAACATAATATATGTAATGAATAATTTCGCAAAATAAGAAGATAAGATGGTTAAATTAATAAATTTTTATATAATATAAATAATCTATCACAATATAAAATTTAAAATCTGATGAATATTTTATACTTGTCGTAAAATATATATATATATATCACAAAGATACTTTAAAAAAATTATTGTGTATTATTAAGTATTATAAATTTTATCAAAGATGTACCTTAGATGTTAATAGAAGATATATTTCTTCAATATATATATATATATATATATATATTTATTACTTCTTTATGGTCTTATAAAAAAAATCTAGTATCTAAAAATAATTTTTTTTTTTGTAATTTCATAAAAAGTCTCAAGAGAATCATGTCTAAAGTTGATTTGACATATAAGTATTGTAATTCGACAAATAAATATAAATTTGAAATAGAATTATATTCGACATATTAATATTAAAATAAAATAAACACTAATTTTATTTTAAAAAAATAACTTATAAAGATTACTTTTTAAAATAAATCTCATACCAATAGTTCATTGAAAAAATTGTTGATCAATTTATAACATAATAACATGTCTACATTGCAACGTAACTATTTGCTAGATACAATAAGTTCCATAAGAAATTTTATAATGAATGGCATTATGACAACTTTCTAATTTATTGTACACGTTATGAGAAATTTTTATATATTCATGCAAAAATAGAATCCAAATATTTGTTAAAACTATAATAAACTATGTTAAAATTAATTTCAATAGACAAATGTATATGTATATATATATAGAAAAAATAAATTAATTTAATATATATATATATATATTGAAATCAAAATTAATTAAAAATTTTCATAATTTTTAAAAAATAACATCAGTTACTTTTAAAGTACTATTTCTAATTAATTACTTAGTCTTAAAGTTTTTTATGTCATTTAATATCAATTTTTAAAATTTTAGTTTTAAATATTATTACAAAGATGTAAAATAAAATAAAATAAATATAATATAATTAAAATATTTTAAAATTATAAATATAGAAATTGAATATAAGCTTATATATATATATATATATATATATATATATGTTTATATTCAGATATACTTAAATAAAATTATTATAAAGACCTTATCTTATTTTAAAATAATTCTATTACATGTCAATAATATTTTATTTAGTTTTCATTAGTTTTTAATAATTTTTAATTTTTCGGTTTATCTAATATTTAATTTATTCAATTCATTTAACATAATACAAAATTTTATCTTTTGTTATAAACTATCATTCAAATTTAATTTCTTTTGTTTATGCTTTAAAAATAAATAAAAGACCGAATTATTTCTAAAAAAAAAATAAAAAGATTAAATATTTTTATAAAATTATGTATAATATGTATAATTATTTATAATACATCTTTTATAGTAATCATGTCCCTTCTTCTATACCATAGAAGAAGGGACATGATTTGGTGCAAATGTTGAAGCAACTCCAATCATTTCTATATCTTCACTTTCTGCCAAGTTTGTTGCTCCTTATGGTGGTAAATTGAGTTGATGCATCACAAGCATTAACTCCCTCAATTGTTCTTGCATTTATACCATTGAACTCTTCATTTCAATAAGTTTTGTCATGATAACACTTAGAAAAAAAGATGTCTAATATTGCTCAAGATAAATAGAAGAGAAGACTTGAGAACAAAGAAAATACTAAGCACAATATCAATTTAGAAGAGGGTAATCCGCAACTTCTAATACACTTATGTCTTATCAAGAGAAAGGGGTAATCCACTCTTAATCAAGATTAGACAAAGCTCTAATATTATAAGTATACTCTTATCAATCTATCTTTTACTTACTTCTATCTATTTATACATGTAATTACTAGCTTATATGCGTATGTCGGTGATATCTATTGCAAATAAAAGATGCAAATTAGGATACAATTGTTATTTATCTAAGATATTAATTATATTATAAATTTTTTCTATTGATTTATTTATTTTTATGATATGTAAGTAATATTGGCATGCATATTGGCTGATGTATTATCAAAGCACTACCATATAAATTTTTAGATTGACTTGCTACAAAGATATAAAAGTAAACAATTGCACTAATAGATTGATTTATGAGTTATTGATTATGTAATTGGAGTACTGAGTGATTGAATTATATGAAAAGTTATTGGAAGATTGATTATGGATGGAAGATTATGATTTTTGTTTATTCAGAGTTAAGTGTGTGTGTTTTGATAGAAGAAGTTTGTGATTAGAAGAATTCTGTGAATTCAGATTGGTTGGAGTGAAGTCTATTATTCCTCGTATTGGATGGAATTTATTGAGTTTTGAGCGGTCTTTTGAGAGTGTAGGGTTGCACATTGTTGTTATCAATTGATGAAGGAGTATTGTTACTGGAAAGAAGCATTGTAGTGTTTCTTAGTATTTTAAAGGTTTGGAATATAGTTAATTGTGTGATCCTAACAAGTGAAACTCATGTACTTAGTCTTTCCCTGTGTTTGAATTCTCCTATATAAGTTTATTCTAGAAGAAATTATAGAATAAGTAAAACGACAATCACATTTTTGGCGCCGCTGCTGGAGATTGACAATAGCATTGAATGTTAGGAATTAATTGCCAAGTGAGTAGATGGAAAATAAGAAGCAAATTCAGTAGTATATAATGAAAGAGTATGGTTATTAAGAATGAGAACATTACAGTAAAGAAAATACGTCAGTCGAAAGAAAGATAAGAGAGAGTGTAAGTAAGAGAATCATTACAAAATGAGCAAGAACGTAAGTTAAAAAGGAAGCATCGATAAAGTTGGATTAAGCCATGGTTGCATGCCTGTTGGCATATTTGAGCATACCCAAAAGCTGTCTGTTCTCTAATATTTCAAATATATATACCATTAAAAAAATTACCAAGAGCACTCGCACGAAATTTTATCAACAACCTAGCATATCTCTTGAGCTCGTTAACTACAAGTGGATGAAACACAGAAGAATTAGGTACTCCATTGGATACCTTTCCAATAGCGGAAACTTCCGATTTTATAAAAATTGGTTCCGTAGAATGGCATAAATTGCTTGTCAATAAGGGCCAATTCAACGTATTTTAAAATCCATCGTTTTCACCTCTAATTCAATTAATAAATTTATTCAAGGATAATAATAGTAATTTAAAGAAGTTAGAAAGTCTAGAAAAGATAATTGAAAAAAGGTAGTGATAATTTTAATAAGAGATTAAGCAGTACATTGTCCTCTTCAATGGCGACGGGTGGTCCAGCGGTTCCAATAGCAGTACAAATGGATGACGTGAGCGATCGCATAGTGAGCGTGGCTCCATTACCTACTTTTAGGGACTTTTTGGATGCGAATTCCAATCAACATTTATCTCAGTTTTTGATAGCATGTGTAGCTAATAATGGAAGAACCAAAGATATTTGGTTACAATGGTTGCTAGCCACCTTAAAGGACACGACATTGGAATGGTACAAGTGCCAACTTGTGGGTCAATTTTTGAATTGGGAAGCATTGAAGAATGCATTTTTAACCCATTTTCGGCCAATAGGTTTTCTAGATCGTCTTCAAGAGAGGTTAATGAACAAAAAAATGATCCTAGGGGAAGCAGTGGAATCGTATTATGGCCGGGTGGCTGATATACTCAATAAGTAGTCAAATCACCAAATGTCGGAGGTATTTATCTTATCTATATTAATCAATGGTTTGCAACCACTAAAGTTAAATTTTTTTGTGAAGGAAGCTCAACCCATTATGATGTCTATATCTCTTAATAGAGCCAAGGTTTGAAAGGAATGCCATTATGATCAATTTTTAATTGCAGGAGCTACGTTGATTCTAGTTTAAGGGAGTTATCAAAATTCGACTTAGAACAGATCAGTGGGTACTTATCCATAGATGTTAGATACAAGGGCTAATTCCAGTGCCAATATTCAGGGGTCAGTTAATGTCACCCTATTGCAAGCTGTACCACCAAATGTAACAACAGCGTATGCTCCCTATTTTTCGTATCAACAACAAGCATTAACTGCGGTAGAGTTATCAATAATACCAGTCCCAAAAGATTCCAATGAAGCCTTGTTATTAAACTTGACGAAGAAAATGGAAGAAATGGCCATCAATATGGCCAAGGATAAGGAGAAGAGGCAAAAGCCTACCAATATTAGAACCAATGTTTGGTAGAGTAATTGTAAGGGCAACGGTCATTTGGTAACAGAATGCCTTTCACCCTCACAAATGACGAGTCAATGTACATTTTACGAAGGAAAGCACTTAACAACTAATTGTTAGAATTTATAAATGCAACAATAATTTAGTAATCAGACCATGATCCCACCAACTCAGTGGGAATCAAATCAAGTTCAATCAAAAAATATGTTTGGATAGAATGGAAATCGATCTAATCGATAAAATTGAGAATTCAATAACTTTCAAAGTTCAATTTTAATCAAGGATCTGCATCAAATCTCTAGAACTATGGGAAGGAGCAGCAAAGGTATCAGCAATATGCTCCATCGGCGTCATCGAACCAAATTCCCTCCATTCCAACGGGACAGTCAGGATCATTTTCTAATCCTACATGGAACAAGCTTAGTAGTTATATACTGGTGGAGACACCCAATATGCCTGATGGGGGTGCAAAAAGACTACTTCATTGTTTCTGTTGCAGACATATTGGCCATTATGCCAGTGAATGTCCCAATTCCAGAGCCAGTGATGATTATGTGAAAGTTTGTGGGAATTGCAAGCAGTCGGGGCATACTTATCAACAATGTAATACTTCGTTCAATTTCAATAATCGAGATCAGCAGATTCAAAACTAAGGAAAAA
Organism: Physcomitrium patens; assembly: GCF_059467195.1. Taxonomy (NCBI): domain Eukaryota; kingdom Viridiplantae; phylum Streptophyta; class Bryopsida; order Funariales; family Funariaceae; genus Physcomitrium; species Physcomitrium patens. The sequence goes on along the minus strand of NC_143412.1, from coordinate 3,328,531 downwards.
TGGAGGAGATACATCAAAGGCCTTAAGATTCTTTAATAAATCGGGTGGAATGTGTCCAAGCCGTTCTTACTAAGAGTCAGCAAAAAGAAAGAGGACCAATTCAACATTTGGGTGATCCTTAAGCAAAAGATCAATTTGACCCAATTATGGGGACATCCAATCCAGATCTTGCTATGGGCCTCTTACCCAGTATGCGACCTGACTCGGTTGGGATACACAATGAATTACCGATTATGGAGACTTCGGATCCATTTCAAGTTGTTCCGTTTTTGATGCCATTTCGAAAAACGTCCTGTCCGCTGAAAGATCCTCTAGGAGGCTTGAATTCCAAGGAAGCTCCATCTGCTGATCCAATTCTGAGTCTAGGACGAAAGAATATCTTACTTCAAGGAGTTAAATTCCAACCAATGAAAAGAAAGAGGACATTGGGCATTATCCTAAATATGGAATCCTAAAACATATTGAAGGATTTGGATGCTATTCGACCTTCTATTTCTATGAAGCAACTTCTAGTGGTCATACCAGAGTGCCACTCTATATTGAATTCATCGTTAACACGACATCAGCAGCGTAATAAGGAAGTTTGTGAAGTCAGTTTGAACCCTGACCCGAGTGCACCAACCATCGATGTTTTGATTGACGGTGTTATGATCTCAGTTGTTCAGGTGGATGGTGGTTCTAGTGTCAATTTAATGAATGCTGATATAATAGATGCTTTAGATTTGAAACACTTAGTACCCACGACATTGATAGTATAGATGGCAGATCATAGCAGGGTTAAACCAATGGGTATTTTACGGAGTGTTCAAACTATAATTACTAGTATTGAATATGTTGTTGACTATATCGTCTTTTGGCTATATTGTTTGACTTTATTGTATCCAATTTTATTGGGACAACCCTACTTTTATTAAGCGAAGGCCAAGAATGATTGGGATTGGGATACTTTGATAATTGGTAAGGGTGGCGATAAAATGGTATTACAAATGTATCCATTGTGCTATCATGGGGACTCTCAATTGCCAGCATCTGAATTGATGTCAGATGATGAGCTTAGCTCCAATGATGATGCAGTCGCATCAATTATGGAGGCATTTGTGGAGGCAACGTAATATCCTAGAATGGTGTACCAATGTGGAAGTCCAAGGAAGTACTTGATAAACCCGACAGATTCAGAAAACTGTGAGTATGTTAGTATTGATTGGATGACTAAGTATGATGTGCACTATGTTAGTGCCATGGACATAAGATTTAGTACTTCACACATGTTGGACTTACCAACTGATTATCAACCAAGGCGGGGATTGAAACAAAATATCGTCATTGCACCTTTATTTCAAACTATTAACTTGGCGAACATAGTAGAGCTACGGACAATTAAGGTCTATGAAGGTATTAAAGACCAAGAGTTGATCTGTTGGACAGAATTTTTCTTACATCATAAGTCCAGTTTTGCTTGGACTTATACAGATTTAAAGGTTATTTATGCTGACGTTGTCGTATTACGTGCTTTCCTGCTTGAGAACGCGCCGGGCGTCTGGCTGTAGAAGGTAGTATGGAGATTCGCCGATAGTCAAGCAGTCTATCAGTTTTTGACTACTGGAATATAAATGACTGCAACAATGTACCGTAAATCTATACGGGTGCTCTTCGACTGCTTGTCGAAGTCTTTTTTTTTTTGCCCTAGCCGGTAGGTCTCTAGACGTTACAGAGAACCCCGAACAATCCAAACTGTTAATCTTCAATACCCCTTTGTACTTACGATCTTGTATCCACTGACTGTCCTGTTAGATTAACCCAATAAATTTCATTCACTCTGCATACTCAATCCTATAGACACCCTTTTAATCCTTCAATCACAGACATAACTCGATTTTACAAAACAGTCAAGAGTATTCAAACCCACTTCATTTAAAAATCCCGATTCACCATTACAACACTGACTTCAGCAGCGATTGCCTCAGTCTTCCCAAAACTCTACGAAGAAGAAAAATCCAAATTCCATGTCTTTCCTTCCCCGACCTGAAGCATGAAGCTCCTCTCTCTAATTCCCTTGATCTTCAAAAAACCTCCAATGAAACCCGAACTGGTAACCTTACAAAAGCTTGAAAACTAGCTCTTCCCCCTCGATTCCCAGAGAAAAAAAAACCTACCTCCCTAAAACTATATTCTCCTCTAACCTTATCCTCTGAATTTCTTCAATCTTCCATCTTAGATCCGGAATTGGCTCCCGCCGTCAGAGCTTAGATCCGAAATTGGCTCACGTCATCAAGGCCTTCTCCTCCGTTTTTACCTTTAAGAGATCCATTTACCATAAACAACGTTCCTTGAAACGACACAGAGAATAAGACAGCCTGAAACAGAATCGAACCCCGTAATCGGAACCACATTGAGTCGCCCGACCAATTCAGGTCCTATATTGGGAAAGATGCCCGTAGTAACCTGGATGTTCCCGTAATTGGGTCAAATTGGTCCTCGCGTCAGATTCGCTAAGACCCGTAGTAAGAGCTGGATTTCCCGTAATTGAGTTGACCGGCCAATTCAGGTCTCATATTGGATAAGAGGACCCGGATTGGATTCTCGAAATTGGATCCAATTGGCTCCTCAAACCCGTCGTGTGAATTGGTCCTTCTCTTCCTGCTGACTCCCGTTATTGGAATCGAATGGAGCATTTCAGTATGCCCCGGTTGACTATAACGGAGTGACTGAACCTGACCACTCAGTATTTGCACAGGAGTTGGTCGATGCTCCCAATATTTGAGGTAACTGAATATTAATAAAATTCCCCTTTCTTTTTATTTTCACTGTATACTCGTGTTACAACACGACATCCACCCCCTCTGAACCTGTGCATCCTCCTGTATGCACCAATTTACCCAATTGCTGTTTGATTCAGAATATATCCCCTACGTCATTGTCCAGTTCGTCTTCGTTACCTTCATTATCCAAATCACTTTCATCTTCTTGCTGCGGAATCTCTGTACCTTCATTAAGGTCTTCCATATTCATCTCCGCGTGTCTTCGTTTAAATATTTTTACTCACTTCCCTGCAATTGGTATTTTCAATTTTGTACCATCTAACTCCCGTAATGAGTAAGTCGCATTATCATGAACAGTTGTTACAACATATGGTCCAAACCAACGTTTTGAAAATTTCCGCAAAGTACTATGTTGATTATCCAGACTATTATCATAAACAAGTACCCAGTCACCTTCCTCGATTGCTTTTGGTCTCAATCGATGTTGCTTATCGAATCGTGCCTTGTTTTGTAACCTTGCTCTTTTTAACCTTTTTAATGCTATCTGGACATCTTCCGTTCTTTGCTCCAATTGTCGATTCCTAATAGCCAGAAGTTCTTCTCTTGTCAATCCATCTTCCCATGGTAGCATACTCCAAGTAAGTACCTTTTCTTCAATCGGCATAATTGGTTTTTGACCTGTCATAAGTTCTACTGGCATATATCCTGTCACCAAACTATATGTTGTTCGATCAGCCCATAATGCAAATGACAAAAGCCGTGGCCACTCTTTAACTTTCCCATTACAAGCTTTAACCAATGCTTTCACAATCGGCGGGTGACCACGTTTGCTTTTCGTATTCCCTTCCGGATTATAAGCAGTAGTCAGTGATAGTTTAACTCCACATTTTTCAAAGAACTTACGAGCTTCTTGTGCATTTAATTCTCCATGATCTGCAGTGATTTTTCCTACGCACCCGTAACGGCAAATGACATCTTCAAGCAAAAACCTACAAATCCCCTCTGTAGATTTTGTCCTCAATGCTCTTCCTTCTACTAGATTTGATAAATCTTCACGAGCTAAAACCAAATATCTCATCTGCCATAACCCAACCGGCATAATAATCAAATCAACAACTCATTTAAAATGAATAGCCAGAGGATACGTAGGATGAAGACTATCTCGATGTCGGATATTAGAATACGATTGACAGATTTCACATGACTCTACAAATGAGAGCACATCTCGATACATATTTTTCCACCAATATCGTTCCTTGAGTTTAGCAAAAGTAGCCCAGATTCCTCTATGCCCTGCCCATAAACTATCATGAAACTCCTTTAATAATTTTAAATTTTCTTCCCTTTTGCCTATCACTCGTTGTGGCATCCCAATTCCTTTCTTCGGTCTCTTCCATAAGAATCCATCCCGAAGTAAAAATCCATATGCTTTTTTTCTTATTTGTTTGAATTTTTCTATAGACCAATTCCCCTGCTTAGACAAGGTATTCAAATAATGACCAATATCTAATAATTCTCCTTCATAAGATTCTTCAAGAAATAACTTGTCTTCTCTGTTGAGATTTGATATTGAATAGAATTTCAATCCGACATCATCAATGTCTTCAACCATTTTGTCCTCCCTCTCGTATCTTGCTCGAGATAGCATGTTTGATACTAAATTGTCCTTTCCAGTGATATGTTTAAATTCTGGATTTAGTGACTTAATATAAGCAATCCATCTCAACATTGTAATATCTGGCGTTGAACAGTTAATAATCATTCAAAGCAATGGCAAGCAATCTGTTTCAATTACTACTACTGCCCCAATCAAATAGTCCTTTTTAGCTTTTATAGCCAAAACGACTCCCCAAAGTTCTCTTTTGACTTGCAAATATGCACGCTGACGAATACTTAAAACTTTAGCCCCAAATTGAACTGCAAATCTACTCCCATTCGAATCATCTTGACCCACAGCCCAACCAACGGCAATTAGACTAGCGTCTACAGTAAGAATCACTGGTCTATTGCACTTATAATCAACCTTCCTCAATATTGGAGGTGACATCAATAATTTCTTCAATCTTTGCATTACCTGAATATGCCTTTCTTCCCATTCAAATCGGTAACCCTTGCGTAACAGTTCATATAATGGATCCGCTATGTGAGCAAAATGAGGGATCCAGATTCGATAAAATACACATGCACCCAAAAACCTGCGAACCTCTGTTAAAGAACCACAATCCTCTTTCATCCTTCCAATTGCATCAACTTTAGTCGGATCTGGTTTTCTTCCGTAAGATCCACATAAATGTCCAACAATTACAACCTCTCGCACTCCAAATACGGACTTCATACCCGATAATGTAAGATGAACTTCTCCAAGCCGAATTAAAATCTTTTCACAATCTTGTATATGATCAACAACATATCTGCGACACCCCCTCGTATCTAAAGTTTCATCCTTGTCTCCTTCTCTGCACCCTTTTATAGGAACATCATTTAGAAAAGGCATAGTCTTTTCAGGAATAAAATCTCTCAATACCTTATTCATCCCATTCATCATATGCGCAACTGAGTTGGTCGTGCCTTGAGGAAGAGTGCACATTCTAACCAATCCAAGCGGTGTCCTCATTGTTGTCATATCCCTCCTTCCTTTGGCAAGTTGAAATTGATCATAACCTGAATACAAATCACCCATTGAATAGATCGCCCTTCCAGCAAATGCCTCAGCAAATTCATCCACAATAGGTCCAATTCCTGCATTCCTGACAGTTACAAAATTCACCGGCTGCATATCTTGAATAAACCGTAGTGACCCATTCTTCTTAGGTACCGTAAACCATCGACTAGAATACGCCGCAAATGAAGGTCTAATATTTTCATCTTTATCTTTTCTTTCAATAGTTCCACCAATTTAGGTAAGTGTGCCCTCGGTACTGGAATCGGTCTTAGATTCCAAGGTACATGCGGTACAGTGAAGATAACCATAGGTGTTATAATATTTGGATCCACACACCCAATTTCATGAGATTCGAAGGCAAACGATCTACCTTGTTTAGCCAACATCTTTTTGAAGCAAGTAATTTCCTCCGGCAATAAAGAACCATCAGAACCAATCTTCAATTCTTCAAAAGTCTCTTCAGTAAACTGATGTCCAATACTCATTGGATCTCTTAAACTTGCTTCTTTTGATGCTTCTTCCATTTGTTCTTTAGAATCTTCTGGTAATGGTCCGGCAACAGGCTTTACCTTCTTATCTGCCGTTTTATATCTCGTCTCTACTGTGACTTCTGGTGCTTGAAAAGATTCAAGCATGGTATAAACCTCTCTCGAATGAATCTCAACAATCTTATCATTATCCTCCTAACCCAATAGATGTAATCAATTCCAATGAATCTTCCAGTCCATTTTCTTCATAAACACCCAAAATCCTCTCATCATCTTGCAATGTACCTATCTTGCGTAACTGTCCTTCAATATCATATAATCTTTTTCTTTCTTTTCTTGTTAAATCATCAACTTTCTTATACATAATATTTCCATTCTCCAATATACCAATAAAACTCGCATCAAAGGTACCTTCATCTCGCGAGAGTACCTCCTCTTTTGTACCTCCATAATCTCGCTTTACAGTGAAACCTCCCCAAAATCCTTAAATCCTTCAACAATCTTTGGCAATGGTTTCTCCCTCAACCTATCTCGATTTCGTTCATGGTTAGGAGGTACTGTTAGAAATTGTACAGCTTTCCTCCCATCTTCGCTCCATACCCTTGCATAAGCAGAACCATCGTCAAATACCTTTGTTTCCATCCGTGTTGCCGTGATATAAGGTTGTCCTAAAATCAACGGATAAGACGTTGTATCTTGAACGAAGAAATGTTGCTCCGTCGCAACATCTTCAATCCGAATTTTGACATCTGGACAAGCTCCATATAATTCACCTCGTGTGTTATTAACTGCTCGTATTGCCCATCCATGTTCCATATCAATTGGCCATTTTTGTTTCTTATAAAGATCTTTAGACATGAGATTTATTTCAGAACCATGGTCCACCAAAGCAACTATTGGTTCTTCTATATCTCCTACCTTCACCAATACCTCAGTAGTTGCCCTTGCCCAATGCTTTCGAGTATAATGGCTCAAAGTTTCCATTTCCTTGTCACTAGAATCTTCGAAACGTACTCGCTGATTATACCCATTCTTTTCATTTGTTGGTTGCTTGTAACCAATATCAACCTCTTCTTCATCTCTACATATTCTTGCATCAATAGCATGACTCATTCCAGTTTCGCTCATTAATTGCCTCTTTCGCTTAATGCTGTCAATGATAACATCATGAAACTCCTTCTTTGCAATTCCCAAGACTTCTTTCAATGTGAATTCCACCTTAGCATTTAATATACGTTCTTTCAACATCCCTTTCAAATTTGTTGCCGCTTCAATGTCAGAAAGTAGCTTATAAGTAATTGATTTGCCCTTATCTTTTGTCTCCGTTGTTTTTTCTCCCAATGATGCTGAGGTATCCTTTACAGACAATTCTTGTGAAGCTGCCTCCCGAGCCTTGTCTCCTCGAGTTTGCCTCTTAAAAGAATTTCCTTCTCTAGTATCATCAAAATTTCCTCGTCTTTTTTCTTCCATCAAAGCTTCATGTTGGCTCTTAGCAATATATGCATGAACTGAAAGAGACTCAACAGGATCCTCCCAACCTGTTCTTCCTCGTATTGTAGCTGCAGTTCTCAATAACGCTTCTCGAGGTAATTTCCCTTCTTGCATTGTAGAAACGGCAGAAGCCCAAAACTCACTAGTTTCCGTACTTCCACCAATTTCATCATCTACTCTAGCACCATAACTTGCACTTTCTCGTACTACTGTTTCATGCTCTTTTAAGTAATCTTGAACCAATGCTCTCATTCTTCCCTTGCCAAAATTGATTTGAAGAAGATCCTCCCTATCTTTCAATGCTATCTTCTCATCTTTCTAGCAAATAATTCCCTGCCGTATCATATTATTAAATTCATTGCAATCTTTTCTAGTGTGTGAAGCATCATCACACCAAATGCATCTTTGTATATATCCTTGTTTTGAAACATTCTTCGAATTGTTTATAGAAGTATTCTCTTCAAGTCTTGCCAATTTGATTTGAAGATCTCGCATTCCTCGTAAAATTTCTTCCATACCCATATCTGCTTTCTTTGATAAGGATGTCGAAGGTTGAACTGTAGGCATTGTCGGTGGTGTTGTACGTAGTGGAGCTTTGGGTGCTTGTACTGTTTTCGGAATATTGCTCCTATCCTTCCTCCTTTCTTTTTTTGTAAGCAACCCCACCGCATCTTGAACGTTCTTCCACTTCATGGTCAATCCTTCATCTTCTTCTTTGTCTTCAAGAAGGGGTTCTAATTTCTCTTACAATTCTCCATCAGCAGCTTGAAGAAATAGATTAACTTTGTTTGGCTCCAATGTCAATTTTTCTACCTTCGATAATTGAGAGTACTGCCTCTCAAATTCCCTTAGTAGCTCTGTTGCTTGCAAATTCTTATTGGGCCGTTCAATCCATCCCAGAAACAACTTCTTAGTAACGCGATCATCATCTTCCAAGAAATATTTGTCTTTCAATGCATGTGAAAAATCCTTCCATGAATTCTCACAACGATCCGTAATCGATGTAATGTGGTCCCTTATCTCCGGTATCATGGCAAATCCAAATAGTGCAACAATTTTCTTCTCAGAAACCCGATTTAATTCCATTTCACGAACATAACATCTTAAATACCTTGAAATATTCCTCCCATCAAATTGATCAATTTTATTGACCACTGCTTGCAATGCTTTGGTTGCCAAAGCTTCCTTTTGGTCATTGCTTTGTTGTTACTACATTGACAATGAGAAGGCTTGAAAGAAACTAGCAATAGATGGATCCATGTGCATACCTTGTCCTTTAGAAGACTCCCCACCAGAAACTTTTCTCAAAAATCCTTCAAAATTTTTATTTTTGTTTTCCATAAAAATAAAGATAAAATCAACCGAAATCCAATACCTTCCACCTCAAGCTTTGATGTCTGGTTCACCACTTATGTCATATTACGTGCTTTGCTGCTCGAGAACGCGTCGGGCGTCTGGCTGTAGAAGGTAGTATTGAGATTCGCCGTAAGTCAAGCAGTCTATCAGTTTTTGACTGCTGGAATATAAACGACTGCAACAATGTACCGTAAATCTATATGGATGCTCTTCGACTGCTTGTCGAAGTCTTTTTTTTTTGCCCCACCCGGTAGGTCTCTAGACGTTACAGAGAACCCCGAACAACCCAAACTATTAATCTTCAATAGCCCTTTGTACTTACGATCTTGTATCCACTGACTGTCCTATTAGATTAATCCAATAAATTTCATTCACTCCGCATACTCAATCCTATAGACACCCCTTTAATCCTTCAATCATAGACATAACTCGATTTTACAAAACAGTCAAGAGTATTCAAACCCACTTCATTTAAAAAATCTCGATTCACCATTACAACACTGACTTCAGCAGCGATTGCCTTAGTCTTCCCAAAACTCTACGAAGAAGAAAAATCCAAATTCCATGTCTTTCCTTCCCCGACCTGAAGCACGAAGCTCTTCTCTCTAATTCCCTTGATCTTCAAAAAACCTCCAATGAAACCCGAACTGGTAACCTTACAAAAGCTTGAAAACTAGCTCATCCCCCCCGATTCCCAGAGAAAAAAAAACCCACCTCCCTAAAACTGTATTCTCCTCTAACCTTATCCTCTGAATTTCTTCAATCTTCCATCTTAGATCCGGAATTGGCTCCCGCCGTCAGAGCTTAGATCTGAAATTGGCTCACATCATCAAGGCCTTCTCCTCCATTTTTACCTTTAAGAGATCCATTTACCGTAAACAATGTTCCCTGAAACGGCACAGAGAATAGGACAGCCCGAAACAGAATTGAAACCCCGTAATCGGGACCACATTGAGTCGCCCAACCAATTCAGGTCCCATATTGGGTAAGATGCCCGTAGTAACCTGGATGCTCGCGTAATTGGGTCAAATTGGTCTTCGCGTCAGACTGGCTGAGGCCCGTAGTAAGACCTGGATTTTCTCGTAAGTAGACTGCATTGGGTTGCCCCACCAATACAGGTCTCATATTGGGTAAGAGGACCCGGATTGGATTCTCGAAATTGGATCCAATTGGCTCCTCGAACCCGTCGTGTGAATTGGTCCTTCTCTTCGTGCTGACTCCCGTTATTGGAATCGAATGGAGTATTTCAGTATGCCTTGGCTGACTGTAACGGAGTGACTTAACCTGACCACTCAGTATTTATACTGGAATTGGTCGATGCTCCCAATATTCTAGGTAACTGAATATTAATAAAATTCCCCTTTTTTTTTATTTTCACTGTATATTCGTGTTACAACACGACACCGGTAGATCTCTAGATGTTATAGAGAACCCTGAACAATCCAAACTACTAATCTTTGATACCACTTTATACTCACGATCTTGTATCCACTGACTGTCTCGTTAGATTAACCCAACAAATTTCATTCACTCTGCATACTCAATCCTATAGACACCCTTTTAATTCTTCATCACAGACGTAACTCGATTTCACAAAACAGTCAAGAGCAATTACACCCACTTCATTAAAAATCCCGATTCATCATTACAACACTGACTTTAGCAACGATTGCCTCAGTCTTCCCAAAATCCTATGAAAAAAAATCCAATTCTCTATCTTTTTTTTTCCTTCTCAAAGCATGAAGCTCGTCTCTGATCTTTCTTAACCCCTCACAAAAAAATCTTCTCCCTCCTAAATCTTATCCTTTGAATTTCTTCAATCTTTCGTCTTGGATCCGAAATTAGCTCCCGCCGTCAGAACTTGGATCTGAAATTGGTTCCTTCCGTCTTGGATCCAGAATTGGCTCCGTTGTAAGAGCTTTGTCCTCCGTTTTTATCTTTAAGAGATCCTTTTATCAAAAGGACGTTCCTGGAACAGTACAAAGGACGGAACAACATGAAATAGAATCGGAGTCCCGTAATCAGGACCACATTGAGTTGCCCGACCAATTCAGATCTCATATTGGCTAAGAGGACCCGGATTGGATGTCTTAAAATTAGATCGCATTGGATTGTCCGATCAAGTCAAGTCTCATATTGGTTAAGAGGATCCGGATTGGATGTCTTGAAATTGGATCGCATTGGGTTGCCCGACCAAGTCAGGTCTTATATTGGTTAAGAGGATCCGGATTGGATGTCTTGAAATTGGACCGCATTAGGTTGCCCGACCAAGTCAGGTCTCATATAGGGTAAGAGGACCTGGATTGGATGTCTTGAAATTGGATCCAATTGGCTCTTCGAACCAGGCTCACCCATCGTTGAATTTGTCCTTTCTCTTCCTGCTGACTCTCGTTATTGGAATCGAATGGAGCATTTCAGTATGCCCCGGCTGACTGTAACGGAGTGACTGAACTTGGCCTCCCAGTATTTGCACTGGAATTGGTCGTTGCTCCCAATATTCAAGGTAACTGAATATTAATAAAAGTCCCCTTTTTTTATATTTTCATGGTATACTCATATTACAACACGACATCCACCCCCTCTGAACCTGTGCATCCTCCGGTATGCACCAATTTACCCAATTGCTGTTTGATTTAAATATATATTCTCTACGTCTTTGTCTAATTCGTCTTTGTCACCTTCATTATCCAAATCACTTTCATCTTCTTGCTGCGGAATCTCTATACCTTCATTAAGGTCTTCCATATTCATCTCCGCGTGTCTTTGTTTAAATATTTTTACTCGCTTCCCTGCAATTGGAATTTTTAATTATGTACCATCTAACTCCCGTAATGAGTAAGTTGCATTATCATGAACAGTTGTTACAACATATAGTCCAAACCAACATTTTAAAAATTTTCGCAAAGTACTATGTTAATTATCCAGACTTTTGTCATAAACAAGTATCCAGTCACCTTCTTCGATTGCTTTAGGTCTCAATCGATGTTGCTTATCAAATTGCACCTTGTTTTGTAACCTTGCTCTTTTTAAGCTGTCCAATGCTACCCGCACATCTTCCGATCTTTGCTCTAATTGTCGAATCCTAACAACCAGAAGTTCTTTTCTTGTCAATCCATCTTCCCATGGTAGCATACTCCAAGTAAGTATCTTTTCTTCAATCGGCATAATTGGTTTTCGACCTGTCATAAGTTCTACTGGCATATATCCTATCACCAAACTATATGTTGTCCGATCAGTCCATAATGCAAATGACAAAAGCCATGGCCACTCTCTAACTTTCCCATTACAAGCTTTAACTAATGCTTTCACAATCGGTGGGTGACCAAGTTTGCTTCTTGCATTCCCTTCCGGGTTATAAGCAGTAGTCAGTGATAGTTTAACTCCACATCTTTCAAAGAACTTACGAGCTTCTTGTGCATTTAATTCTCCACGATCTGCAGTAATTTTTCCTATGCATCCGTAGCGGCAAATGACATCTTCAAGCAAAAACCTACAAATCCCCTATGTAGATTTTTTCTTCAATGCTCTTCCTTCTACTTGATTTGATAAATATTCACGAGCTAAAACCAAATATCTCATTTGCCATAACCCAACTGGCATAGTAACCAAATCAACAATCCATTTAAAATGAATAGCTAGAGGATACGTAGGATGAAAACCATCTCAATGTCGGATATTAGAATACGATTGACAGATTTCACATGACTCTACAAATGAGAGCACATCTCGATACATATTTTTCCACCAATATCGTTCCTTGAGTTTAGTAAAAGTAGCCCAGATTCCTCTATGCCCTGCCCATAAACTATCATGAAACTCTTTTAATAATTTTAGTTTTTCTTCTTTTTTGCCTATCACTCGTTGTGGCATCCCAATTCCTTTCTTCAGTCTCTTCCATAAGAATCCATCTCGAAGCAAAAATCCATATGTTTTTTTTTTTATTTGTTTGAATTTTTTTGTAGACCGATTCCCCTACTTAGTCAAGGTATTCAAGTAATGACCAATATCTAATAATTCTCCTTCATAAGATTCTTCAAGAAATAGCTTGTCTTCTCTGTTGAGATTTGATGTTGAATAGAATTTCAATTCAACGTCATCAATATCTTCAACCATTTTGTCTTCCCTCTCGTATCTTGCTCGAGATAGCATGTTTGCTACTAAATTGTCCTTCCCAGTAACATGCTTAAATTTTGGATTTAGTGACATAATATAAGCAATCCATCTCAACATTGCAATATCTGGCGTTGAACAGTTAATAATCATTCCAAGCAATGGCAAGAAATCTGTTTCAATTACTACTACTGTCCCAATCAAATAGTCTTTTTCAACTTTCATAGCCGAAACAACTCCCCAAAGTTCTTTTTTGACTTGCGAATATTCACGCTGAGGAATACTTAAAACTTTAGCTCCAAATTGAACTGCAAATCAATTGCCACTTGAATCATCTTGACCCACAGTCCATCCAATGGCAATTGGACTAGTATCCACAGTAAGAATCACTGCTCTATTGCACTTATAATCAACCTTCCTTAATATTGGAGGTGACATTAATAATTTCTTCAATCTTTGCATTGCCTGAATATGCCTTTCTTCCCATTTAAATCGGTAACCCTAGCGTCACAATTCATATAATGGATCTGCTATGTGAGCATAATGAGGTATCCAGATTCGATAAAATACACATGCATCCAAAAACCTGCGAACCTCTGTTAAAGAACTACAATCTTCTTTCATCCTTCCAATTGCATCCACTTTAGTCGGATTTGGTTTTCTTCCATAAGATCCACATAAATGTCCAACAATCACAACCTCTTATACTCCAAATACGGACTTCATACCCGATAATGTAAGATGAACTTCTCCAAGCCAAATTAAAATCTTTTCACAATCTTGTATATGATCAACAACATATTTGCGACACCTCCTCTTATCTGAAGTTTCATCCTTGTCTCCTTCTCTGCACCCTTTTATAAGAACATCATCTAGAAAAGGCATAGTCTTTTTCAGAATAAAATCTCTCAATACCTTATTCATCCCATTTATCATATGCGCAACTGAGTTGGTCGCGCCTTGAGGAAGAGTGCACATTCTAACCAATCCAAGTGGTGTCTTCATTGTTGTCATATCTCTACTTCCTTTGGCAAGTTGAAATTGATCATAACCTGAATACAAGTCACCCATTGAATAGATCGCCCTTCCAGCAAACGCCTCAGTAAATTCATCCACAATAGGTCCAATTCCTGCATTCCTGATAGTTACTACATTCACCGGTTGCATATCTTGAATAAACCGTAGTGATCCATTCTTCTTGGGTACCATAAACCATTGACTAGAATGCGACGCAAATGAAGGTTCTAATATTTTTATCTTTATCTTTTCTTTTAATAATTTGACCAATTTAGGTAAATGTGCCCTTGGTATTGGAATCGATCTTAGATTCCAAGGTACATGCGGTACAGTGAAGATAACCATAGGTGTTATAATATTTGGAGCCACACACCCTATTTCATGAGATTCGAAGGCAAACGATCTACCTTGTTTAGCCAACATCTTTTTGAAGCAAGTAATTTCCTCCGGCAATAAAGAACCATCAGAACCAATCTTCAATTCTTCAAAAGTCTCTTTAGTAAACTGATGTCCAATACTCATTGGATCTCTTAAACTTGCTTCTTTTGATGCTTCTTCCATTTGTTCTTTAGAATCTTCTGGTAATGGTCTGGCAACAGGCTTTACCTTCTTATCTGCCATTTTATATCTCGTCTCTACAGTGAATTCTGGTGCTTGAAAAGATTCAAGCATGGTATAAACCTCTCTCGAATGAATCTCAACAATCTTACCATTATCCCCTAACCCAATAGATGTAATCAATTCCAATGAATCTTCTAGCTCATTTTCTTCATAAACACCCAAAATCCTCTCATCATCTTGCAATGTACCTATCTTGCATAACTGTCCTTCAATATCATATAATCTTTTTCTTTCTTTTCTTGTTAAATCATCAACTTTCTTATACATAATATTTCCATTCTCCAATATACCAATAAAACTCGCATCAAAGGTACCTTCATCTCGCGAGAGTACCTCCTCTTTTGTACCTCCATAATCTCGCTTTACAGTGGTACCTCCCCAAAATCCTTAAATCCTTCAACAATCTTTGGCAATGGTTTCTCCCTCAACCTATCTCGATTCCGTTCATGGTTAGGAGGTACTGTTAGAAATTGTACAGCTTTCCTCCCATCTTCGCTCCGTACCCTTGCATAAGCAGAACCATCGTCAAGTACCTTTGTTTCCATCTGTATTGCCGTGATATAAGGTTGTCTTAAAATCAATGGATAAGACGTTGTATCTTGAACGAAGAAATGTTGCTCCGTCGCAACATCTCCAATCCGAATTTTGATATCTGGACAAGCTCCATATATTTCGCCTCGTGTGTTATTAGCTGCTCGTATTGCCCATCCATGTTCCATATCAATTGGCCATTTTTGTTTCTTATAAAGATCTTTAGACATGAGATTTATTTCAGAACCATGGTCCACCAAAGCAACTATTGGTTCTTCTATATCTCCTACCTTCACCAATACCTTAGTAGTTGCCCTTGCCCAATGCTTTCGAGTATAATGGCTCAAAGTTTCCATTTCCTTGTCACTAGAATCTTCAAAACGTACTCGTTGATTATACCCATTCGTTTCATTTGTTGGTTGCTTGTAACCAATATCAACCTCTTCTTCATCTCTACATATTCTTGCATCAATAGCATGACTCATTCCAGTTTCGCTCATTAATTGCCTCTTTCGCTTAATGCTGTCAATGATAACATCATGAAACTCCTTCTTTGCAATTTCTAAGACTTCTTTCAATGTGAATTCCACCTTAGCGTTTAATATACGTTCTTCCAACACCCCTTTCAAATTTGTTGCCGCTTCAATGTCAGAAAGTAGCTTATAAGCAATTGATTTGCCCTTATCTTTTGTCTTCGTTGTTTTTTCTCCCAATGATGCTGAGGTATCCTTTACAGGCAATTCTTGTGAAGCTGCCTCCCGAGCCTTGTCTCCTCGAGTTTGCCTCTTAAAAGAATTTCCTTCTCTAGTATCATCAAAATTTCCTCGTCTTTTTTCTTCCATCAAAGCTTCATGTTGGCTCTTAGCAATATATGCATGAACTGAAAGAGACTCAACAGGATCCTCCCAACTTGTTCTTCCTCGTATTGTAGCTGCAGTTCTCAATAACGCTTCTCGAGGTAATTTCCCTTCTTGCATTGTAGAAACGGCAGAAGCCCAAAACTCACTAGTTTCCGTACTTCCACCAATTTCATCATCTACTCTAGCACCATAACTTGCACTTTCTCGTACTACTGTTTCATGCTCTTTTAAGTAATCTTGAACCAATGCTCTCATTCCTCCCTTGCCAAAATTGGTTTGAAGAAGATCCTCCCTATCTTTCAATGCTATCTTCTCATCTTTCGAGCAAATAATTCCTTGCCGTATCATATTATTAAATTCATTGCAATCTTTTCTAGTGTGTGAAGCATCATCACACCAAATGCATCTTTGTACATATCCTTGTTTTGAAACATTCTTCGAATTGTTTATAGAAGTATTCTCTTCAAGTCTTGCCAATTTGATTTGAAGATCTCGCATTCCTCATATAATTTCTTCCATACCCATATCTGCTTTCTTTGACAAGGATGTCGAAGGTTCAACTGTAGGCATTGTCGGTGGTGTTGTACGTAGTGGAGCTTTGGGTGCTTGTACTGTTTTCGGAATATTGCTCCTATCCTTCCTCCTTTCTTTTTTTGTAAGCAACCCCACCGCATCTTCAACGTTCTTCCACTTCGTTGTCAATCCTTCATCTTCTTCTTTGTCTTCAAGAAGGGGTTCTAATTTCTCTTACAATTCTCCATCAGCAGCTTGAAGAAATAGATCAACTTTGTTTGGCTCCAATGTCAATTTTTCTACCTTCGATAATTGAGAGTACTGCCTCTCAAATTCCCTTAGTAGCTCTGTTGCTTGCAAATTCTTATTGGGCCGTTCAATCCATCCCAGAAATAGCTTCTTAGTAACGCGATCAGCATCTTCCAAGAAATATTCGTCTTTCAATGCATGTGAAAAATCCTCCCATGAATTCCCATAATGATCCGTAATCGATGTAATGTGGTCCCTTATCTCCGGTATCGTGGCAAATCCAAATAGTGCAACAATTTCCTTCTCAGAAACCCGATTTAATTCCATTTCACGAACATAACATCTTAAATACCTTGAAATATTCCTCCCATCAAATTGATCAATTTTATTGACCACTGCTTGCAATACTTTGGTTGCCAAAGCTTCCTTTCGATCATTGCTTTGCTGTTGCTGCATCGACAATGAGAAGGCTTGAAACAAACTAGCAATAGACGGATCCATGTGCATAGCTTGTCTTTTAGAAGACTCGCCACCAAAAACTCCTCCCAAAAATCCTTCAAAATATTTATTTTCGTTTTCCATAAAAATAAAGATAAAATCAACCGAAATCCAATACCTTCTACCTCAAGCTTTCAGGTCGGGTTCACCACTTTTGACGTATTACGTGCTTTCCTGCTCGAGAACGCGCTGGACGTCTAGCTGTAGAAAGTAGTATGGAGATTCGCCGATAGTCAAGCAGTCTATCAGTTTTTGACTGCTGGAATATAAACGACTGCAACAATGTACCGTAAATCTATATGGATGCTCTTCGACTGCTTGTCGAAGTCTTTTTTCTTTTGCCCCAGCCGGTAGGTCTCTAGATATTACAGAGAACCCCGAACAATCCAAACTGTTAATCTTCAATACCCCTTTGTACTTACGATCTTGTATCCACTGACTGTCCTGTTAGATTAACCCAATAAATTTCATTCACTCCGCATACTCAATCCTATAGACACCCCTTTAATCCTTCAATCACAGACGTAACTCGATTTTACAAAACAGTCAAGAGTATTCAAACCCACTTCATTTAAAAATCCCGATTCACCATTACAACACTGACTTCAGCAGTGATTGCCTCAGTCGTCCC
The DNA here is from genome assembly GCF_059467195.1 of Physcomitrium patens. NCBI lineage: Eukaryota > Viridiplantae > Streptophyta > Bryopsida > Funariales > Funariaceae > Physcomitrium > Physcomitrium patens. The sequence continues at coordinate 3,310,745 of NC_143412.1, read as the reverse complement.
CAAAACTCTACGAAGAAGAAAAATCCAAATTCTATGTCTTTCCTTCTCCGACCCGAAGCATGAAGCTCCTCTCTCTAATTCCCTTGATCTTCCAAAAACCTCCAATGAAAAACCGAACTGGTAACCTTTTTGAAGCTTGAAAACTCGCTCCCCCCCTGATTTCCCCTCAAAAAGAAAACCTACACCACTCCAAAACTATATCCCTCCTAAGCTTATCCTCTGAATTTCTTCAATCTTCCGTCTTAGATCCGGAATTGGCTCCCACCTCAAGTTTGGATCCGAAATTGGCTCTCACCTCAACTTGGATTCGAAATTGGCTCTCACCGCCAAGCTTTCTCCTCCGTTTTTACCTTTAAGAAATCCATTTACCGAAAACAACGTTCCCTGAGACGGCATAGAGAACAGGACAGCCTGAAACAGAATCGAACCCCGTAATCGGGACCACATTGAGTCGCAGGACCAATTCAGGTCCTATATTGGTAAAGATGCCCATAGTAACCTGGATGTTCCCGTAATTGGGTCAAATTGGTCCTCGCGTCAGATTGGCTAAGACCCGTAGTAAGACCTGGATTTCCCGTAACTAGATTGCATTGGGTTGCCCCACCAATACAGGTCTCATATTGGGTAAGAGGACCCGGATTGAATTATCGAAATTGGATCCAATTGGCTCCTCGAACCCGTCGTGTGAATTGGTCCTTCTCTTCCTGCTGACTCCTGTTATTGGAATCGAATGGGGCATTTCAGTATGCCCCGGCTGACTGTAACAGAGTCACTGAACCTGACCACTCAGTATTTGTACTGGAGTTGGTCGATGCTCCCAATATTCGAGGTAACTGAATATTAATAAAATTCCCCTTTCTTTTTATTTTCACTGTATACTCGTGTTACAACACGACAACGGTACCTAAGAAGAATGGGTCACTACAATTTATTGAAGATATGCAGCCGGTGAATGCTGTAACTGTCAGGAATGCAGGAATTGGACCTATTGTGGATGAATTTACTGAGGCGTTTGTTGGAAGGGCGATCTATTCAATGGGTGATTTGTATTCAGGTTATGATCAATTTCAACTTGCCGAAGGAAGTAGAGATATGACAACGATGAGGACACCACTTGGATTGGTTAGAATGTGCACTCTTCCTCAAGGCGCGACCAACTCAGTTGCGCATATGATGAATGGGATGAATAAGGTATTGAGAGATTTTATTCCGGAAAAGACTATGCCTTTTCTAAATGATGTTCCTATAAAAGGGTGCAGAGAAGGAGACAAGGATGAAACTTTAGATACGAGGGGGTGTCGCAGATATGTTGTTGATCATATACAAGATTGTGAAAAGATTTTAACTCGGCTTAGAGAAGTTCATCTTACATTATCGGGTATGAAGTCCGTATTAGGAGTGCAAGAGGTTGTAATTGTTGGACATTTATGCGGATCTTACGGAAGAAAACCAGATGCGACTAAAGTTGATGCAATTGGAAGGATGAAAGAGGATTGTGGTTCTTTAACAAAGGTTCACAGGTTTTTGGGTGCATGTGTATTTTATCGAATCTGGATCCCTCATTTTGCTCACATAGCAGATCCATTATATGAACTGTTACGCAAGGATTACCGATTTGAATGGGAAGAAAGGCATATTCAGGCAATATAAGGATTGAAGAAATTATTGATGTCACCTCCAATATTGAGGAAGGTTGATTATAAGTGCAATAGACCAGTGATTCTTACTGTAGACACTAGTCCAATTGCCGTTGGATGGACTATGGGTCAAGATGATTCGAATGGGAGTAGATTTGTAGTTCGATTTGGGGCTAAAGTTTTAAGTATTCGTCAGCGTGCATATTCGCAAGTCAAAAGAGAACTTTGGGGAGTCGTTTCGACTATAAAAGCTGAAAAGGACTATTTGATTGGGGCAGTAGTAGTAATTGAAACAGATTGCTTGCCATTGCTCAAAATGATTATTAACTGTTCAATGCCAGATATTGCAATGTTGAGATGAATTGCTTATATTAAGTCACTAAATCCAGAATTTAAGCATATCACTGGAAAGGACAATTTAGTAGCAGACATGCTATCTCGAGCAAGAAACGAGAGGGAGGACGAAATGGTTGAAGACATTGATGATGTCGGATTGAAATTCTATTCAATATCAAATCTCAACAGAGAAGACAAGCTATTTCTTGAAGAATCTTATGAAGGAGAATTATTAGATATTGGTCATTATTTGAATACCTTGTCTAAGCAGGGGAATTGGTCTACAGAAAAATTCAAACAAATAAGAAAAAAAGCATATGGATTTTTACTTCGAGATGGATTCTTATGAAAGAGACCGAAGAAAGGAATTGGGATGCCACAACGAGTGATTGGCAAAAGGGAAGAAAAACTAAAATTATTAAAAGAGTTTCATGATAGTTTATGGGCAGGGCATAGAAGAATCTGGGCTACTTTTGCTAAACTCAAGGAACGATATTGGTGGAAAAATATGTATCGAGATGTGCTCTCATTTGTAGAGTCATGTGAAATCTGTCAATCGTATTCTAATATCCGACATCGAGATGGTCTTCATCCTACGTATTCTCTGGCTATTCATTTTAAATGGGTTGTTGATTTGATTATTATGCCGGTTGGGTTATGGCAGATGAGATATTTGGTTTTAGCTCGTGAAGATTTATCAAATCAAGTAGAAGGAAGAGCATTGAGGACAAAATCTACAGAGGGGATTTGTAGGTTTTTGCTTGAAGATGTCATTTGCCATTACGGGTGCGTAGGAAAAATCACTGCAGATCATGGAGAATTAAATGCACAAGAAGCTCGTAAGTTCTTTGAAAAATGTGGAGTTAAACTATCACTGACTACTGCTTATAATCCGGAAGGGAATGCGAAAAGCGAACGCGGTCACCCGCCGATTGTGAAAGCATTGGTTAAAGCTTGTAATGGGAAGGTTAAAGAGTGGCCATGGCTTTTGTCATTTGCATTATGGGCTGATCGAACAACACATAGTTCGGTGACAGGATATATGCCAGTAGAACTTATGACAGGTCAAAAACCAATTATGCCGATTGAAGAAAAGGTACTTACTTGGAGTATGCTACCATGGGAAGATGGATTGACAAGAGAAGAACTTCTGGCTATTAGGATTCGACAATTGGAGCAAAGAACGGAAGATGTCCTGATAGCATTGGAAAGGTTAAAAAGAGCAAGGTTACAAAACAAGGCGCGATTCGATAAGCAACATCGATTGAGACCAAAAGTAATCGAGGAAGGTGACTGGGTACTTGTTTATGACAATAGTCTGGATAATCAACATAGTACTTTGCGGAAATTTTCAAAACGTTGGTTTGGACCATATGTTGTAACAACTGTTCATGATAATGCGACTTACTCATTACGGGAGTTAGATGGTACAAAATTGAAAATACCAATTACAGGGAAGCGAGTAAAAATATTTAAACGAAGACATGCAGAGATGAATATGAAAGACCTTAATGAAGGTACAGAGATTCCGCAGCAAGAAGATGAAAGTGATATGGATAATGAAGGTGACGAAGACGAACTGGACAAAGACGTAGGGGATATATTCTGAATCAAACAGCAATTGGGTAAATTGGTGCATACCGGAGGATGCACAGGTTCAGAGGGGGTGGATGTCGTGTTGTAACACGAGTATACAGTGAAAATAAAAAGAAAGGGGAATTTTATTAATATTCAGTTACCTCGAATATTGGGAGCATCGACCTACTCCAGTGCAAATACTGAGTGGTCAGGTTCAGGCACTCTGTTACAGTTAGCCGGGGCATACTAAAATGCTCCATTTGATTCTTATAACGGGAGTCAGTAGGAAGAGAAGGACCAATTCACACGAAGGTTTCGAAGAGCCAATTGCATCCAATTTCGAGAATCCAATCCGGGTCTTCTTATCCAATATGAGACCTAAATTGGCCGATCAACCCATTGCAGTCTAATTATAGGAAATCTAGGGCTTACTATAGGTCTTAGCCAATCTGACGTCGGGGCCAATTTGACCCGATTACGGGAACATCCCGGTTACTATTGGACTCTTATCCAATTTGAGACCTGAATTGGTCGGGCGACTCAATGTGGTCCCGATTACAGGGTTTGATTTTGTTTCAGGGTGTCCTGTTCTTTGTGCCGTTTCAGGAAACGTTGTTTTCGGTAAATGGATTTCTTAAAGGTAAAAACGGAGGAGAAAGCCTTAATGACATGAGCCTATTTCGGATCTAAGCTCTGACGATGGGAGCCAATTTCGGATCTAAGACGAAAGATTGAAGAAATTCAGAGGATAAGGTTAGGGGAGATTAGAGAGAGGAGCTTCATGCTTCGAGTCGGGGAAGGAAAGACATAGAATTTGGATTTTCCTTCTTCGTAGAGTTTTGGAAAGATTGAGGCAATCGCTGCTGAAGTCAGTATTGTAATGGTGAATCGGGATTTTTAATGAAGTAGGTTTGAATACTCTTGACTGTTTTGTGAAATCGAGTTACATCTGTGATTGAAGGATTAAAAGGGTGTCTATAGGATTGAGTATGCGAAATGAATGAAATTTATTGGGTTAATCTAACAAGACATTCAGTAGATACAAGATCGTAAGTACAAAGCAGTATTGAAGATTAATAGTTTGGATTGTTTGGGATTCTCTGTAACATCTAGAGACCTACCGGCTGGGGCAAAAAGGACTTCGACAAGCAGTCGAAGAGCATCCTTATAGATTTACGGTACATTGTTGCAGTCGTTTATATTCCAGCAGTCAAAACTGATAGATTGCTTGACTATCGGCGAATCTCCATACTACCTTCTAAGCCCAGATGTCCAGCGCGTTCTCGAGCAGGAAAGCACGTAATACGACACCGGGAGATCCAAATTGGAGGACGATTTTCGGAGACAATCGGAGAGCTCGAAGACGGAGAACGAGCAATTGAAGAGAAAGATTGCCGAATTGGAGGCAGAAATGATTACAGTTACCACGCAGCAAGGAGAGGTCAATCCAGCAAGTATATCTTTATGGGAATTAAAAAAACAGGTGGATGCCCTGGAGGAGCAGCTGAAAGAGCGAGACACCCAAATTACGCTTTTGGATTCTCAGGTTCGGAAATTGGGAGCACTTAATGAGGACTTGAGAGCTTTATTGAACAAAGAGTAGGTGGGAGAGGGAGTTGGAGAAGAAGCTCAAAAAGTCGAAACCAATCTCACTTATGAAAATGATGAAACGGACCAAGGCGGACCAGAGGTTCAGACATTGGAGGAAGCTAATGATGTGGTGATATTATAAAATGTAGTAGGAAGTGGTTTACGAGGACGCTGCACAGTAAGGAGTGGGGCTATGTAGAATGTATAAATGACTTTTCTGGTTCGTTATCCGTTAAATAGTAGTAATGTTGAGATTTAGATGAATGGTTAGTTCGATTAGTTGTTAATAGTAGGAAGTTAGGAACATATGCGGTTAAGAAGCCAAAGTTTCACAACCTGTGGAATCTACTGAATGACGATTCATATTTTGGTAGGATAAAGAGGTTGAAGAAGAAAGAATGGGGGCCAGACTGTGATAGTCGTGAGCCAGGGTAAAACTTGGAGCTACCCTTTTGTTTTCTTTGCTTTTGTGTTTTTCTTTAGTATTGGATTTAAGAAAAGGATTGCTGAAACTGTGATTGAGATATTAAAAATTATGAATTCGAATTAATTAATTTGGAGAAAGAAAGTGTGATTAAGATAATAGAGATTATTGCATTATGTTAGTAGCACTGGAAGATTGAGTAAAAGTAAAGGAATTGAGAATTGAAGTACAGTGGAAAGAGATTAAGCATCCTATAGATGTCAGGAATGTCAGTGATATTGAGTAGCTGCAGGGCAGTGAACGATTGTAGAGATTGTGAAGGGATTGAATTGAGATGAGGAAGAGAACTTTGGAAGTTTTAGATAATTAATACATAATCAATTGTGACATAACATATCCAATTCATACAACGAGTCTTTCTCCGAGATCGAACCCACCTATACTGATCAAATATCTTGGTGTTTTGAGTCCGAGTCAAACGACGATTACAGGCTCCAACCATTACTACAAACAAAATTGCTTACTTATTGCTTTTGTTTTGGAAGTGCTGCCTTCAATTCCTTATAACTTCTTCATATAAACTCCAAAAGTAATAATTCTTTCATGAAAGATGTAGGCCTTGAAATTGGTATTACAATCGCACCTTCGAATCTTCAAAAGCTATTGTAAAACTCCTCGTATACTCAAAAGAATAACAATATGTCTTAAATAAACACCCTAACTTCAAACGGCTATAACTTCTTCACCTTAACTCCAAATCCTCTAATTTTTGTGCACAAATTGTACTCCAAACTATAAAATTTACAACCTGAGCTTCTAATCTATAAATGCCTTCTTTGAAGTTGCCGGAACCCTTCTTAAGGTCACGGGTAGCCTCCTCAAAGTCTATTGGGCATTGTATTTGAAGTACAATAGGGATGAAGTTTCCCATTCCTTGCCTTCATCCGACCATGCCTTGCTCTCATCCCTTCTAATTAGCCTCCTACTAGTTTAGATTTTCATCCTTAGGCCTCTTCCTTCTCTCAAGGCTTAATACTAAATATTTAAGTCCTATATATATATATATATATATATATATATATATATATATATTTTAATATCAAAATCAAAATAAGTAAAGAAACAAAGTAAAGTTTTTCATACCAACTCCTTTGAATTTAATCTACTAGCCAGTATAACACATCTTTAGATTTATCAATATATAATATATTTTAACTAATTTTTACATATTGTAAGTATTTACAATACGACAACGGGAGTAAGAATTGGAAAATTGGAGAAAAAATTACAATAGCAGCAACAACAATTGGAAGCTAAAGATGCAAAATATTCTAATTGGAAGCTGAGGTTCAAAAATTGGAAGCGTATAATGAAGATTTAACAGCTCAATTAAGGGCAAAGATTCAAGTCGAGTTGGAGGAAGAAGATATAGTGTTGGAACAAGACCAAATGGAGTCAGCGCCAAAAATTGAAGAGATTGAATAATCTAGTTTAAAAAAAAAAAAAAAAAAAAAAAAAAATAGTTTTTGCTTATCAATATTGTGTTTGTAAAGACGTTGCACAGTTAGGAGTGAGACTATGTAGAATAAGTAGTTAATTTTAGAATGTAGATATCTAATGTATAGTATAAACAGGGATAGAAAATTATTGAAAAGATGGTTCAGCAGGTAGAATGGATGAATAGTCAGAAAAAGTAATTATTATCCGTAGTATAGGAGTTGGTATCTTGGGGTAGTATAAAGAGGATGAGAGAGCAAAAGAAAATACCAGACTGTGATAGTCATGAGCCGGAATTAAGCTTGGTACTTCCTCTTTGTTTCTTTTGTTTTCTTTATTGTTGAAGAATAATAAATAGTTTTTGAATACTGAGAAGTGAGTCTGTGGAATAAATCAGAGATTGATTTATGAGTTATTGATAACGTAATTGGAGTACTGAGTGATTGAATTATATGAGAAGTTATTGGAAGATTGATTATGGATGGAAGTTTATGATTGTTGTTTATTGAGAGTTGTGTGTGTGTGTTTTGACAAAGGAAGTCTGTGATTACAGGAATTCTGTGAATTCAAAATGGTTGGAGTGAAGTTTGTTATTCTTGGTGTTGGATAGAATTTATTGAGTTTTGAGCGGTCTTTTGAGAGTGCAGGGTTGCACATTGTCGTTATCAGTTGATGGAGGAGTATTGTTACTAGGAGGAAGTATTGTAGTATTTTTTAATATTTTAGTGGTTCGGAATACAATTAGTTGTGTGACCCTAACAAGTGAAACTCATGCACTTAGTCTTTCCCTGTGTTCGAATTTTCCTATACAGATTTATTCTGGGAGGTTTCTTCCAGAATAAATAAAATGACAATCACACAACTGTAGTTTAATTGTGAGGCATGTAAGAAAAATATATAATGAGATCTATAGTCATTTGCTCTCAACATACTATAGGAAGCAAAATTACTTGCAATAGTCTAAAAGATGCTGCGTTGCATATTTTGTTGTATTGATATGACTTATATAAGTATACAAAGGCTCAAACATCATGATTCAATCCTGTCACAAATCATGTCTTTAAGATCCATTCTAGAATCTTCTCTTATCTTAGATATTCAGATATTGGGATGTCATGTGCCTCTTAAAGTATGTGTGTTTAAAATTTAATATTATTAGATACATAAATTTAATTCTTGAAATAGAATAAGCCATCATTAAGACTATAATATTAATATTGTATATTACTCACCTTTAGCTGATCGCTAACCATCTTAAAATAAGCATCTCAATGCATAGCTTTCTTTCATTTTACCTCTTTGATTAGATCTGAAATGATATTATTAATAGTAGTGACTTCTACTTTATCTCTTGATTTATCTTTCAAGTCTAGTCTTCATAATAAGTTATTTGATACAGTATGTTGTTGTCCTTGCATATACTCAAGCTAGATATCAAAAAATTGTAACTATTTTTTTCAACAATAATATCGCAATTTCATATTTTTTAGATAAAAATCATGTAGTAAGGGTTGATGGTCAATCCAAACAACCATATGCTTTTCTAATAAATAGTATTGCCACATCTTTGTGGCATGTATAATCACTAATTTCCCTCGATTACATGTAGAGTAATTACACTCTATCCTTTTGAGCTTACATGATTCATATGCCATAGATTGAAGGCCCCTACTTAAGTCTTGTTGAAAGACCACTTCAATGGCAAAGTCTGAAGCATCAATGTCAAGCTTACAAGAAAGATTAGTATGATACAATTACAATATTAGACTAGTAATGAGTGCCTCTTTCAACTTATCAAAGGTATTTTGCTATTCTAGTTTTCATTCAAATAGAGTACCTTTTCCAATAGGTTTGTCAATGAAGTAGGAATGTGAACAAATCATTGAATAAAATGGCATTAGTATCTAGCAAGGCCTAAAAATGAGCAAACTTCAAAAGTATTTTTAGGGGTTGGACAATCTTCTACTACTTTCACCTTATCTTGTTCCATATGCATGTCTTTGAAGGACACCACATACTCCAAAAAGGTGACTTTCGACTTCTAAAGTTTATATTTTGATTGCTTACAATAGAAGTGACTATATTGTAGTTAGCATAGCACTTCTCATATGTGTTGTTCCTATTCTTTAGGAATTTTGTTATACACGAGGATATCATCAATGAAGTTAATTATATACTTATCCAAAAGATTTCAAAAAAATTTGTTTATTTCATCTATAAAAGAGGCTCAAGCATTGATAAGGCCAAAGGATAAAATCAACTATTCAAAATATCCATAGCACTTATAAAATGCCATCTTTTTTATGTCTTCTCTTGTAGTACGTGTTTGCCAATAGCCACTCTGAAGATCCAATTTATTAAAGATGGTCGCACCTTAAAGTTGGTCAAAAAGATTATCCACGCATTGGAGTAGATATGCATTTTTAGTAGTCTATTTATTGAGGCCTTGATAGTCAATACAAAAGTGAAGTCCTCTATTTTTCTTGAATACTAAGAATATATTATTCTCCATAGTAATGTACTTTTTCAAGAGTTCATTCAATATCTTTTGCAGCTCTTTAAGTTCTTTTGGTATAAGATAATAAATTGGTTGACTTGTTGATTTGGATCTAAGTAATAGTTTCATTTGAAAGGAGGTACCTTGATCAGGATGTAAGCCATTAAGTAGGACGGTTGGAAAGACATCTTGATATTCTAGTATGAGTTTTTTTGTCCATTTTACTCCTTTGGTTGTCCTTCCTACAAATTTAAAACCACCATATATACTAGTTGCTCATGTTGTATTTATTTCTTCATAATGGTCGTTTCTACAAATAAGTCTTTGGTTGCAAATTATCTTTCTTCTTTACTTGATACAGAGGTATGAAGAAGATCTTTGCATCTTCCATCTTTAAAAGAAATTGTCTTTGTTATCCAATCAACTTGCTTCTATCTCATCTCTAACTATGGTATACTAACGATAATATTATATCTTAGCTTTATCACCATGAATCTCTCTCTTGAGACATAGACATTTGTTAATTTCAAAGTTTTCTCTTTATATGTCTCATTCAATATGTTCTCTCAGTCATCAATAAGGTATATACTTCCTCCCTTGATTTCCTTAGTTTTAATTCTAAGCCAATTGGCAATTTCAGTTGAGATATAATTTTTTGTAGAGCCACAACCTACAAGCACTCAACATAATTGTCCTCTTAGTAGTCCTATTAAATGCACCAGTTGATTCTTTTTATAATTGTCCGAGGCCATGCCATTTATCTCTAAGAGATAGTAGCTATCCCAAGTACTGGCCCTTGACGCCTTTATTAAAGAATCTTATTTTTTTACTTTGATTCATTATCGATTTGGTGAATATTGAGATTGTAAACTCACCTTATCTTACTAGTGCTTGATTTTTGTTATTTTGGACAACTTCCAATTTGATGGCCTAGCTCTTGACAATAGAAACAAACTTCCTTTTGTACCAATATTTATAATCTTAGTGGTTTCAATCATCCTTGTAGGGCATTGTGAGTCATCAATTTGACTCACTTATTATTTTAGGATAAAAATATGTATTTAAAATACTTTAAATCACAATATATAGTGAGTAGTATAGAAATCTTGAAAAAAATAGAAAATTAGAATGTTAGTAGTAAAAATGGAGTCTTAGTAAGACTTAGAGGCAATTATCTTCGTTGGTTTAATATTTTTATTTATTATCAAAAATAAAAGATTATTTATTAACCCCAATATTTATATTGGTCTTCAATATATATTTATTACTTATAAAAACTATAAATTTTAGTAGTTAGAAGAAGCATGAGAAAGAACCTCATATCATTTTAATTATTGATATAAAAAATAGGATTTATAGTAGATTTAAATTGATTTTTTTTATTATCAAAAATCACTAAGGTAGGAAAATATAGCATTAAATAGATTTTAGCATTATAGAAATATTATAGAATTTTTTAAAATTTATTTAGAATTTATATAGTAATATTTAGGAATTTTTAGAACAATTTTCAAGATCTTGATAAAAATGAGTTTTACTACTTTGGAAACCTTTTTGAAGAAATGGAGTAAGAATTGAAGGCCACCCAAGGTTTTTTAGTTAATTGGATATTTTTGAACACCATGGTGTGGTCAAAAAGGAAAAAATATTAGTCCTTCTAGTAGAAAATAGGAAGACCAATAGCTAATGTAGTCCTTGTAGCAAGGGACGTGCACAAGTCCCATATAGATTGTAGCACCTTGAAAGTAGTTAAGAAGATAAGACTAAGGCCTTATTGCTTCTCTTAGACACCCTTATATACTACATTTGAGCCTTGGTGAGGCTCAAACCCTTGATCTATAAGCAAGTTATCCTTGAGGTAAAATATTTTTATTTCATTTTTTAATTATTTACTTCATATCTTTAAAACTTTATAATTTACTCATAGTAATTTGGATTTATATTTTTTTTATATGAACGGAGAGAAAATAAAATTACCTATTTAAAAATAGACTTTTTATTTTTTACTTTTATTTTTTATTAGATAAAAATATAACAAATAAATTATAATTTAGTTTTGGATGTTGTAATCATTTGATTTCATTTCTTTTACTTGTATTGTAGTTATTCTTCTTTGGTTTTTTTGTCAATTATATACTTCACTTCACACCACTAATTAAAAGTAACTTTTAATTTAGGCCATCTTGTAATTGGAGTTGAGGAGTGAATTTTATACTCATAAGTATCAATCTCTATTGGCATTGGTTGTGCCATAATATTAGATAGCGGCATAGGACTTTGTACTATAGGTTGTACTCTATGATTTTTGAAGTCTATAGCATTGAGCCTCTCTGTAATCTGAATTGCTTCTTCAAATATTTGTGGATCTTGTAGCTCTACGTCTTGCTCGACCCCAGATTTCAAACCTCACAAGAATTGATCCATCATCTCCACATTTGAAATATTGTCAATTTGGAGATATAGTAACTTGAATTAGGAGACATAATCTTGCACTGACCTAGCTTATGTAAGATTTGTTAATTGATCATGTGGTATACTCTCCGCATTGATGTACCAAAATTAATTTTTAAATTTAATCTTAAAGTCCTTCCAGTCACAAAATCCACTTTAAGCTCTATAGCTTTGAACTCGATGTTGCCACCAAATGGCTACCGCATCTCTCAAATAATTGGTTACATATATAATTCCTTTAGTGGTATTATTCCAAATGATTGGAAATATTATCGCATGTTCAAGAACCATTGACATACATCTTCTTATCTTCCAGTCTTAAAATATATACTAGGCTTACTCAATTTCAACCTAGAAAATCTCAATTCTCTTACCCTTGAGGCTTCTATTTGTCTTTGCAAAGTAGCTATGTCACCTAAGAGATATTGTATTTGAGTGTCCATGTGGGATTGCTTTGCTATATCTTCCATACTGTAATTTCTCCTTTGGACTCTACTATTCTAATGCATTTTCACCTTTCAATTGACTTTTTAAAAGTAACTTGTGGTAGTCTCAACACAATACCCAACGTGTTCATAATAATTGACTTTGGACTAGATGATGACTATAGACATGCTACTAAAAGTAAATAGTTTAACACTCCCTCTGATACCAATGAAATAGGACTAGACTAGCTTAAAAATCCAACACCCTTCTAATCCACAGCAATATAATGCTTCATCACAAAATAGGACAAAACATACTAGAAAAAAATTAAACAAAACTAAATAGAATAGGACATAAAATACAAAAGTAAGCAAATAGAAATACAAAAAATCAAAATTTAATAAAAAGTTGCAAAATCAAATTTTACTAAGAAAAAGGGTTTGAATTCATATCTAATCAGATGTCCAAAAGGCCTTGGCTAGCCCTACTTATATCTTATCCTACTACTTTAGATTTTCTAGAATGTTCTTAGGTAATAGGCTCCAGCTAAATAACTACTTTAAACTCTTTCTACCCTGATAACAAAAACACTAGAATATCTTGAAAAAAAGAAGAAGGCTTTATTCTTGTCTTTATATATACTCTTAACTAGAAGTTATGTGGCAACATCCTATAGGACCTCTAAAACATGTTGACTTTGTAAGACACATGTCTTAAATTGTAAGACAAGTTTTTTATATATATACTACATAGTTAACTTATTATGCAAGCTATCAATACGTAATTAACTTATTAGCCAAGTTTTTAACCTAATAATCAACAACAAATACATGTTAAGTCAAAGGTATATTTATAAAGCTTTTAAGAAGCTTCTTTAAAAAATATTATAAAATAAATATAATTTTACTTACTTCTATTTAATCATATAGATAAATATTAGAATAAATATATATATTTATGACACTATATGCCTTTTAATATGTGTCCAACTTACATGACAAGTTTTCTCTATGTACACCACATGACAAACTTATACCACAAGTTGTTAACATATGTAACACATGTTCAACTTATTCCTTAAGTTTTTAACTTATTAATCAACTATAAATACGTTCAGAGTCAAATCTATGTTTATAAAGCTATTTTATAATCTATTATTAAATCTACTTTTATTTATTTTTTACCTAATAATTTTTCTCTAGATAATTATGTATGTCTGTAGAATTGGTAATTGGTCTTCGAAACCCCGTACCAATTCTTTGTTGGTAAAATTTGGAATTGGTCGGATGGTTACCAATTGGTATTGGTAGGAATTGGTAGTTAGCGGGAAAAGCGGTTAACAGGCCAAAATACGTACCTTTTGGAATCTGTTAACTGCCATGTCAGTTGAGTAGGATAAGTGGGTTGAGGAAGATGACCTCCGGGCCAGACTGTGATAGTCGTGAGTCGGGGTAAAGCTTGGAGCTACCCTTTTGTTTTCTTTGCTTTTGTGTTTTTCTTTAGTATTGGATTTAAGAAAAGGATTGCTGAAACTGTGATTGAGATATTGAAAATTATGAATTCGAATTAATTAATTTGGAGAAAGAAAGTGTGATTGTGATAACAGGGATTATTGTATTGTGTTAGTAGCACTGGAAGATTGAATAAAAGTAAAGGAATTGAGAATTGATGTACTGTGGAAAGAGATTAAGCATCCTGTAGATGTCAGGAATGTCAGTGATATTGAGTAGCTGCAGGGCAGTGAACGATTGTAGAGATTGTGAAGGGATTGAATTGAGATGAGGAAGAGAACTTTGGAAGTTTTAGATAATTAATATATAATCAATTGTGACATAACATATCCAATTCATACAACGAGTCTTTCCCCGAGATCGAACCCACCTATACTGATCAAATATCTTGGTGTTTTAAGTCCGAGTCAAACGACGATTACATTTTTGGCACCGCTACCGGGGAAAGAACAACAGTACGAAGTGTTAAAAATTGAATGTAAAATGGAAAAGGGAAATAATTCCAATAATAAAAATATTGGAAGTTGAATAAAAGGATTATAAGAATGTTTGATTTAGACTTTGAGAATTTTTGGCCAAGGTCATGAAAAGAAAGTTATCTCCATGAAAATGGCTTGCAATTTTTGTATGAACTTGAAAAATTCCAAGGTGAAAGAAAAAATTTAATTAATCAAATTTTAATAAGAGATGAAATGATCAATGATTTAAAATTGGAATTGCGAGAAGAACATGAAACTTTTCAAATTCGGAAAAATCAATTGCAAGAAGAAAGGATATTTAGGGATATGAAACAACAAGAGTTCGATATGAAATATCAAAGAGAAGAATTGTTAAAGGTATATTCTACATTTGAAAGTAAAACTTTACAATTGAAAACTGATATTTCAAAATTGACTCAACAAAATGAAGAATTAAGTAGTCAATTGGAAGAAATGAAAAAAATTAACCTTGATAATGACTACAAGAAGCAAAATTATCAATTAAATATTGAAGTTATGGAAAAAAATTTGGAAATGCTTCAAAGTTCTTGTGATACAATTACAGCACAACGTGATATGGCTGAGGATAATCTTACCAAATTTAGTCATAATGCACAGAAAAATAAAAAGAATTATGAATTGTGTATTGAATCTTTAAAAAATGAATTATGCACAAAAACAAATGACTTGATCAATTCATTGGAAGAAAAAGATGATTTATTGGAAGAAACTTCAAATCAAAAAAAGATTATTTATAATTTGAAAAGTAAATTGCAACATGAGCATGAAAAATTTCAACAATTAGAAGAAAGAAACCTTGAATGTATGGAAAGGAAAGAAGCAACATTCAAACAATTGCATGAGGATATGAATTATGACAATTTGGAATATAAAGATAAGAATATAAAATTAAAAATTGAGATTACTATATTAATTGATAATAATAATAATTTAGTTTCACAACTAAATGAAGAAAAATCAAGATTCAAAATTAAGGAAGTTGAGGCCATTGCAAACAAAGTTTTGTCAAAAGGAGTTGAAGAAAATTTGCAATCAAAGATTTTAAAGAATAAAAAAATTTTATTTCTTTCTAGACAAAGACGTGAAGCTTTAGCAAAATTAAAAGTTAAGCCATTGTTTTGCAATCAAGCCATTGAAGGTTGCTTAATAAAATATTTTGAAGTCAAATTCAACAAATTTACAATCTTTAGTACTTGGAGGCATCATTATTTATCAAATTTTAAATTGAAGAATGAAACCATGTCAAATTTGCTTAAAGTAGATAAGCAAGAACCAAAGCTGTTGAAAAAAATTGTTTTAAAAAGGACAATGGATTTCAACATGTGGAAAAGAAAAACTTTTGCAACTCAAAAATCAATTGTGAAAACTAAAATATCAGCGTTTCTTTATGAGAATTTTCATTCAAATTTGGAAGGTGTGAAGGAAATTTTATATTCTCAAACCTTTAATCTCAAAATTAATAAAATAATTATGAATCTTAAGACGTCTATGACATGTTTAATTGATAACTGTACGACTATACTCAATATTGGTGGTTTAAGATTTACAAAATCTTATGAAGGATGTTTTCCAAACATTAAGCAAAGTATGTGTGCAATGAATTCAAAGTATTATCATATATTATTTTCAAGCAATATTATTGCATCAAATGGCAGTTTGAAGAATTTGTTTCTACAAGTGTCAAGTAATGAAAAAATATGGGATCCTAGCATATTTGAAAGGAACGAAATTCATGCGCTGAACAAAATAAAGATATAAATCAGTTTATAAATGAAAAATCTAGTCTAATGGTAATCAATAAGCCAATTCAGATTGGTAAAGATCCAATTTAGATTAGAAATGACCCAATTCAAAGATGGAAAAGACCCAATTAAATTGGAAATACCCAATTTCAGATTGGAAAAGACCTAATTTAAATATTGAAAGACGAAGGACCAATTCAAATATTGGAACAGACCCAATTATTGAAAATCAGCAAGAACCAATACATGGCGAAGGTACTCCAATACTGTTTAAAAAGGAAAGTCCGATACCAGAACCAATAACAGGTTCAATTTTATTAACCAATTCGACTAGTATATTGGGTTGTTCACCAATTTTAAGGAGCGAATTTCAACCAATTTGGATGGCCAGTCTTAACCCGTAAGAGAACCAATTTTACAAACAGAATCAAGCCAATTCCAGAACCAATTCCAATTATTGGGAAGACCAATGCACCAGTATCAAGACTTGAACACTGAAATAGAAGATGAAGAAGTGGAGGAGGAGGTTACCAATTTGAAGCCTGGCGCACCAATATCAACGGAAGAAGCCAATGATGGGACAATTTAGGAAATCGGTTACGCCTGTATAATACATAAACCCAGGACGGGTTTTTTCTATATTGGTGGGGAGGAGGAATGAGTGGTCATTACATACTGAAGTGACGGCGCAAGTGTTATGATGGGAATTGTAACATGGGTAATAATGCGATTAAGACAGGAAGTGCAATACAGAGGCCGTTACGAAGATCCTAATAGGCTAGGCGTCAAGAGCACGCCAGAGTACATTAATTCAGGAGGAGAAACATGGTAGAAGTTAGGAGTGGGACTCTATTTTTGCATTGTTTACATTACAATTTTTGTGAGCTGTATTTTCGAGGGTGAGTTTAGAGTATTATTGTGAGTAGAAGAGATGGTGATTCGTAAGAAGAGGACAGCTACGAGAGAGGAGCGACAGCGTAATGTCAAGTCGAAGGGAGCATTGCCACCAATGGAGTGCGGGATAGTGACCAACATGGAGTCGGTCGCTATGGACATTTTTTGGTCGCAAAGGAGACAGAGAGAGTTTCGCACGGCACAGATGTATGGGTTTCTGAAGTTTTTGCAGAGGCTACCACCAATAGATATAGCATTGTTAACAGAATGTTTGAAGAATTATGATCCGGAGGATGGGTCCAGTGTGGTTCATGAGAGCATTATTGGTATAGATGAGGTGACGTTGAACAAGGTTCTATATCTTCCCATGGGTGAGCTACCAATATCGGGAGTTTTGGAGTTTGATTTTGTTCCAAGCAACTACTTCAAGTCGGGAAATGAAGCAATTGAGAAGAGTCAAGGGTGGAAAACAGCGGATGCGCTTTCGCCAGAGCTAGTAGAATGGATGCGGTTTGTGCAGAAGAGATTAGGATTGAATCAGCATACGACTTATATATCGAGAAGATTGTTATTTTTGGCAATTGCGACGTTGGAAGGGATGGTCTTCAATTGGACAACATATGTTGCAACAAGGATCCATGCGGAATTGGACACGAAGAGGAGAACAGAAAAGGTTACCATATTGTTGTGTTCCAATTACGTGGATAGCGCCATTGAGTATCAGCTGCAGCAACTAGTATTGGTTGCGAGATCGGGACCTGTAGCGACGGAGACAAGACCGGAGCCAGTACCAATACCATCAACACCAATAGAAGGAGCGCCGATAGCAGAATGCACTCAAGCTAGGAATCGCGATCGTACTAATGCGAGTTCATCATCAACGGAATTGGTCCCCCCAGCACCAATAGGGCAGAAGAAATACCAGTATCAGTGCAGTATTTTCAACAGGTAGATTCATTGGAAGGTAGTCAGCAGGCAGGAGAGCTTAAGGAATTGATCTCGGCACAGATTAACCAGCTGCATTTGGCAGTTCTAAGGATGGACAACGAGCTGAGTCTTGAACAGAAATTGGAAGAGAAGACCAAGATTTTGGAGAAGCAACAGAAGAAGATTGAGGATTTACAACATTGTCATATTACGTGCTTTCCTGCTCGAGAACGCGCCGGACGTTTGGCTGTAGAAGGTAGTATGGAGATTCGCCGATAGTCAAGCAGTCTATCAGTTTTTGACTGCTGAAATATAAACGACTGCAACAATGTACCGTAAATCTATACGGATGCTCTTCGACTGCTTGTCGAAGTCTTTTTTTTTTTTTTTTTTTTTGCCCCAGCCGGTAGGTCTCTAGACGTTACAGAGAACCCCAAACAACCCAAACTGTTAATCTTCAATACCCCTTTGTACTTACGATCTTGTATCCACTGACTGTCCTGTTAGATTAACCCAATAAATTTCATTCACTCCGCATACTCAATCCTATAGACACCCCTTTAATCCTTCAATCACAGACATAACTCGATTTTATAAAACAGTCAAGAGTATTCAAACCCACTTCATTTAAAAATCCCGATTCACCATTACAACACTGACTTCAGCAGCGATTGCCTCAGTCTTCCCAAAACTCTACGAAGAAGAAAAATCCAAATTCTATGTCTTTCCTTCCCCGACCCGAAGCATGAAGCTCCTCTCTAGTCCCCTTGATCCTCAAAACCTCCAATGAAAACCGAACTAGTAACCTTGAAAAAGCTTGAAGCTAGCTCCTCCCCAATTCCCTGAGAGAGAAAAAATCCCCCTCCCTAAAACTATATTCTCCCCTAACCTTATCCTCTGAATTTCTTCAATCTTCCATCTTAGATCCGGAATTGGCTCCCGCCGTCAGAGCTTAGATCCGAAATTGGGTCACGTCATCAAGGCCTTCTCCTCCGTTTTTATCTTTAAGAGATCCATTTACCGTAAACAACGTTCCCTGAAACGGCACAAAGAACAGGACAGCCCGAAATAGAATCGAAACCCCGTAATCGGGACCACATTGAGTCGCCCGACCAATTCAGGTCCCATATTGGGTAAGATGCCCATAGTAACCTGGATGCTCATGTAATTGTGTCAAATTGGTCTTCGCGTCAGACTGGCTGAGGCCCGTAGTAAGACCTGGATTTTCCCGTAACTAGACTGCATTGGGTTGCCCTACCAATATAGGTCTCATATTGGATAAGAAGACCCGGATTGGATTCTCGAAATTGGATCCAATTGGCTCTTCAAACCCGTCGTGTGAATTGGTCCTTCTCATCCTGCTAACTCCCGTTATTAGAATCGAATGGAGCATTTCAGTATGCCCCGGCTGACTGTAATGGGGTGACTGAACCTGACCACTCAGTATTTGCACTGGAGTTGGTCAATGCTCCCAATATTCGAGGTAACTGAATATTAATAAAATTCCCCTTTCTTTTTATTTTCACTGTATACTCGTGTTACAACACGACATCCACCCCCTCTGAACCTGTGCATCCTCCGGTATGTACCAATTTATCCAATTGCTGTTTGATTCAGAATATATCCCCTACGTCTTTGTCCAGTTCGTCTTCGTCACCTTCATTATCCAAACCACTTTCATCTTCTTGCTGCGGAATCTCTGTACATTCATTAAGGTCTTCCATATTCATCTCTGCGTGTCTTCGTTTAAATATTTTTACTCGCTTCCCTGCAATTGGTATTTTCAATTTTGTACCATCTAACTCCCATAATGACTAAGTCGCATTATCATGAACAGTTGTTACTACATATGGTCCAAACTAACGTTTTGAAAATTTCCGCAAAGTACTATATTGATTATCCAGACTATTGTCATAAACAAGTACCCAGTCACCTTCCTCGATTGCTTTTGGTCTCAATCGATGTTGCTTATCGAATCGCGCCTTATTTTGTAACCTTGCTCTTTTTAACCTTTCTAATGCTATCTGGACATCTTCCATTCTTTGCTCCAATTGTCGAATCCTAATAGCCAGAAGTTCTTCTCTTGTCAATCCATCTTCCCATGGTAGCATACTCCAAATAAGTGTTAGGGACATAGTCCTTAGACCTTTCTAAAGACAAGTTTCTAGAACCTTCTAGAAAGAAGTCTCTAGAAACTTCCAGAAGATTCCTTGAATATTCTCTTAAAATATTCTTCAAAGATTCTCTAAAGATTCTTTGAAGATTCCCTAAAGATTCCCTTATAAGGTTCTAGAAGATTCTTAGAATATTCTAGTAGATTCTAGGAAGTTGCTCGAGAAGCTTCACAGTTCTTGGGAAGCTTCTTGATGCGCTTTTTTAGAACCATAGGCCAGTAGTATATATAGGAGTCGAGGCTAAAGAGTTCTTCAGTCTCGACAACACATCTCTTGGAGTTCTAGCTCACCTTTCTAGTGTTGTTCTTGTACTCATCTGTTTAATCTAGTTCTGCCACTTCTTCTTGAACTTCTTATTAGATTTCAAGTCTGTATTTTGTGTCCGTGACAGTTTGTCAAGACTACACTAACTTGAGATATCAGAGCTAGTTCTTTCTTAGTAGAGTGTGGATTACCCCTCTACTTGAAGGTATATTAGCATTTTTTTAGAGGTTGCGGATTACCCTCCTCTAAACTGATATTTTCTCAATCACAATATCAGAGCTTAGTTCTTTGAGGCAGAGAGTGGACTACCCCTTTCCTTGGAGATACTTGAGCGTTCTAAGGGTTGCAGATTACCCTCTCTGGGACTGATATTAATTCCTTCTTTTTGTTTAGCATAGCTAGTAGAAAAGACTTTTAACATCGATTTCAGAGCTTTGCCTTCTTGATAGAGTGCGGATTACCCCTCTTCTCGAAAGCATTGAGGCATTTTTAGAGGTTGCAGATTACCCTCCTCTAAAACTGAAATCGTTTAGTATTTTTTTTTTTTTTTTTTTTTTTTTTTTCTTTTCTCCGAGTAGGTTTTAGTGACAGGTAGTGCTACAATTTTCTCGAAGAGACTTAGCAATTTCTTCTTCTCTCAAAATTTTTCCATCTATTCTCTAAATATGGAAGTAGACCAGGTCATAGACAGTGCATCTCCACAAGTAGACAATAGAGTGGCAACTCTTGCAGATCTTCAAGCTCTTATGAATAGTGTACGAAAGGAGATTGCATTTCTTTGCAATCCAAGTAAAGAACCTCAAATTGATCTAGTGACCGAAGAAGCTAGACGTAAAATTCATAGCCTACAACAAGAGGTTATTCGACTAAGAGAAGCAAGACATGTGTCACATACGACCCCTATAGATACTTCAAGGTTTAGTACGAAAGAACCAAAAGCGAGTATGCCAAACAATTTTGACGGAACAAGAGCTAACTTCCGAGGTTTTGTGCAACAGGTACGGCTTTATCTACGCCTATATCCTTCTCGTTATCCGAATGGATTTAACCAGGTTGCTTTCATAGGTACTCTTCTATCAGGAAATGCTTGCTCTTGGTTTGCTCCACTATTGGAGAAGGATTCTCCAATATTGTACGACCTAGAGGCTTTCATAGAGAGACTTACTGCTGCATTTGGAGATAGCGATCGAGAAAGAGTGGCTGAAAGAAAGATACAAAATCTGCGACAAGGATCACGTTCTGCTGCAATCTATGCTGCAGAATTTCAACAGCTTACATGTGATCTTGATTGGAATGATAAGGCGTTCATGACACGATTTCGATATGGACTGAGAGATGATGTCAAGAACTTATTGATCACCATGCCTAAGGCGGATACTTTAGAAGAACTTATATCTCAGGCAATTATTTGTGACAACCGCCTCTTTGAATTACGACAAGAAAGATGATCAGGCTGGAGAAATGATGGAGCATTTGCTACATTTTCAAAAGGTCCAGAGAATCACTCCACAGATCTTGAACCCATGCAAATTGATGCGGTACGTTTCAAACCCCTCACAGCTGAGGAAAGGAAGCGACGGTTTGAACAAAACTTGTGTTTATATTGCAGAGAAGCGGGCCATAAAGCTGTAGATTGTCGGAAGAAACAGAAGTCTCAAACAACAAGACTCAAGAGTACAAGCATGCAGGAAAACAAGGACGCCCAGCCACAATAGGGACCGTGCGACTGGACATCTCAACATCCAAAATTAATCAAGGTCCCTTTCTCTCAGCTCAACCTTCAGATTGTTTTATGGTACCTTTACATCTGGGTATTCAAGAACTACAAGTCGATGCTTTATTAGACTCGGGTGCATCCGCTTGCTTTATAGATGAAGAGTTTGCCAAGCTTCACAATATTTCTCTTGTAAAGAAACTTAAGCCTGTCCATGTAGAAGTCATAGACGGACGACCATTGTCTTCGGGCAATGTTATCCATGAAACTAAACCATTGAAGGTACGTCTTGAAAACCATGAGAGCAATATTGTGTTTAATGTTATCAAGACCCCTTCATGTCCTATGATTTTGGGACTATCTTGGCTTGATAAATATAATCCATTGATAGATTGGAAGTTGCGGAAAGTGACATTTCCAACAAACTCCTTGAAGGTGGAATCTGCCAAGACAATGTCTAGAAACAAATCCTTGTTTATAGGTGCAAGGGCTTTCATGAAGGAAGCCAAGCATAATACACCTCTTGTCATCTTCGCAACTCTGACTCGAGAAGATGCAACTCCGACTTTGGTTATTCCAAAGCAGTATGAAGAATTCAAAGATGTCTTTGAAAAGAAGAATGCTGATATGCTGCCAGAACATCGACCCTATGATTGTGCCATTGAATTGCAAGAAGGAGCACAACCACCTTTTGGACCAATCTACAATTTATCGCAGACGGAGTTGACTGAGTTGTGGCAGTACATTGACGAGAATCTAGCCAAGAACTTCATCTGTCATTCGAAGTCGCCAGCTGGGGCACCAATCTTATTTGTGAAGAAGAAGGATGGCTCACTACGGATGTGCGTGGACTATCGAGGTCTCAACAAGGTGACAAAAAAGAATCGCTACCCACTGCCTTTGATCTCTGGTCTTCTAGAACAACTTGGGCGTGCAAGGATCTTTACAAAGATTGACCTAAAGGGGGCTTACAATCTTGTGCGAATTAAGGAAGGAGATGAATGGAAGACAGCGTTCCGAACAAGGTATGGCCATTTTGAATACAATGTCATTTCATTTGGTCTTACTAATGCTCCAGCGGTCTTTCAACACATGATGAATGACATCTTTCGAGAGCATCTAGACGATATTGTTGTCATCTATCTAGATGATATTTTGATATTTTCTAAGAACGAGGAAGAACATGAGAAGCACGTTTGTCTGGTACTCAAAAAACTACGGGAGCGAGGACTCTATGCCAAATTGGAGAAGTGCTTATTTCACCAAACTGAGATGGAGTTTTTGGGATTCATCGCGACTACAGAAGGCTTGAAGATGGATCCAAAGAAGGTGGAAGCAATCATGTCTTGGGAAGTTCCAAAGACGGTTAGGGACGTACAATGTTTTCTTGGATTTGCTAACTACTATCGGATCTTCATCAAGAATTATTCTCAAGTTGCTGCCCCCCTCACTCGGTTAACGTGTAAGGACAAGCTCGAATGGAGACCTATTGCAGAAAAAGCATTTCAAGATTTGAAGATGGTACTTACTACAGCTCCAAACTTGGTACATCCGGACTTTACAAAGGCCTTTTATTTGGAGACAGATGCATCGGATTTTGCTTTGGGAGCTGTACTTTCACAGATGGGCGTAGATGAGAAGCTCCATTCAGTTGCGTTCTATTCTCAAAAATTCTCTGCTGCTGAGATCAACTATGAGATCCACGATAAAGAACTCCTTGCTATAGTAGATTCTTTCCAAGAGTGGCGCCACTTTCTCGAAGGAACTGCACATCCAGTGACCGTATAAACAAATCACAAGAATTTGGAGTATTTTATGTCGGCTCGGGTTTTGAATCGGCGTCAAGCCCGATGGAGTATGTCGCTATCCAGGTTTGACTTTGTTATTACTTATCGGCGTGGAAAGCAACAAGGGTTGTCTGATGCATTATCAAGGAGATCATATCTCGCGCCAAAGGCTGGAGATGCAGCATTTGATCAACAGTGCACGACATTGTTGAAGCCAGAGAAATTTCGGCTCAACGCAGCTATTGTACCAATTAATGCTGACTTCCTCGACCAGGTACAGGCCGCAACCATTGAAGATTCTCTAGCCCTTGATATCAAGCAACATGCAAGTGATGATAAATTCAAGATGAAAGGAGATCTAGTATATTTCGTAGAGCAGTTGTATATCCCAAAAGGGCCAACACGACTCCGAGTTCTTCAATCTCATCATGACTTTCCAGCTGCGGGACATTTTGGATTCAATAAGACCTTGGAACTTATTTCTCGCGATTTCTGGTGGCCTCAAATGTGGAAGGATGTGAAAGATTTTGTTGTATCTTGTGACATTTGTTCAAGATCCAAAAATCCTCGACATCGACCTTATGGACTTCTACAGCCATTGCCTATTCCGCGCCGACCATGGTCTTCGGTTTCCATGGACTTTATTACGGATCTACCACCATCGAATTCATTTGACAGCATTTTTGTTGTCGTAGACCGGCTTACAAAGATGGCACATTTTGTCCCTTGCAAGAAGACATCGTCAAGCGAAGACAAAGCAAGACTCTTTCTTGATAATGTGTATCGATATCATGGTCTACCAGATGATATCGTATCGGATCGAGGAACCCAGTTTGTGTCAAAGTTTTGGAAATCTCTTTTTGAAATATTGAAGGTGGATATCAAGCTTTCTTCGGCATTTCATCCTCAAACGGACGGCCAAACAGAACGGGTGAATCAAGTTTTAGAGCAATATTTACGTTGCACCATCAACTATCAACAAGATGATTGGGTCGCATATCTATCGCTAGCTGAGTTTACATATAACAACATCCTTCATGCGTCAACTCAACAAACGCCATTCTTTTCTAATTATGGATACCATCCGAAGCTTGACTTATAGAGTTCGTCAACGATTAACAATCCGACAGCTGAAGGATTGGTGAAGGAGCTTTCGCAGCTTCAAATTACATTGAAGCTTCAATTGCAAACTGCCCAAGAATCTTACAAGGCATCCGCGGATAAATTTCGGAATCAGGCACCTAAATTCACGATTGGAGACAAAGTTTGGCTGCTTCGACGAAATATTAAGACTAAGCGGCCATGTGACAAATTGGACTATCGGAGATTGGGACCATTTGTTATCCAGAAGCAGATCAATCCTGTAGTGTATCGTCTGGAGTTACCAGCTACTATGAAGGTACATCCTGTCTTTTATGTTTCTTTGTTGGAGCCTTTTCGAGAATCGTCTTTTCTTGGAAGAGTACAATGTCCACCACCTAGCATAGAAATAGAGAACCACGAAGAATACGAGGTGGAAAAGGTCCTAGATTCACGGCAAAGACGGGGTAAATTAGAATACTTTGTGCATTGGAGCGGTTACGATATTAATGAACGAACATGGGAGCCGGCCGAAAATCTCGCGAATGCGCCACAAAAGGTACAGGAGTTTCATCGACGATATCCTGAGAAACCCAAGCCGGTTCGACGATAGCTTCTTACTGAAGCTTGCTCATCCAGAAAACAGAAAAGAGGAGAGAGCACCACCAAAATCCATAGTTGATGTAGTCATTCTCTCCAAGATAGCGTAGAACTTTGTTAGTAGCCGAAGTTTATTCTTATTGTTTTAGCCTTTGAATATGGATAGTCAAGATACTACACTTTTCATGTCATCTCAAGCAACTAGCTCACGAAGACGACCGCGAGATGAAGAACCGCATGTACCACGACGACGTCGAAGGATTCCGAGCAACAGATCGCTGGTGATTGTATTTGAGGTCGAGCCTGCCTACAATGGTCAGCCAGAAGGAGTGTTTGCAGGACAATTTCACAATGAAGATACGGAGGTTCATGCTTGGTCAGAAGTTGAAGGCGTGGGCCACTACCGTTGGCTTCAAGGACCATTGAATCACTTGCCTCATGAACAACAATTGGAGTTCATAGCAGAGGTTATGCGACAGATCTTTATTTTCTTGCGTTGGTATGGACTAACAATAACATTACTTCTTGGAGACCTCGAAGCTAAAGGAGGAGGTGATATTAGGGACATAGTCCTTAGACCTTTCTAAAGACAAGTTTCTAGAACCTTCTAGAAAGAAGTCTCTAGAAACTTCCAAAAGATACTTTGAATATTCTCTTAGAATATTCTACAAAGATTCTCTAAAGATTCTTTGAAGATTTGCTAAAGATTCTCTTAGAAGGTTCTAAAAGATTCTTAGAATATTCTAGTAGATTCTAGGAAGTTACTTGAGAAGCTTCCTAACTCTTGGGCAGTTGCTCGAGAAGCTTCACAGTTCTTGGGAAGCTTCTTGATGCGCTTCCTTAGAAACATAGGCCAGTAGTATATATAGGAGTCGAGGCTGAAGAGTTCTTCAGTCTCGACAACACATCTCTTGGAGTTCTAGCTCACCTTTCTAGTGATGTTCTTGTACTCATCTGTTTAATCTAGTTCTGCCACTTCTTCTTGAACTTCTTATTAGATTTCAAGTCTGTATTTTGTGTCCGTGACAGTAAGTACCTTTTCTTCAATCGGCATAATTGGTTTTTGACCTGTCATAAGTTCTACTGGCATATATCCTGTCACCGAACTATGTGTTGTTCGATCAGCCCATAATGCAAATGACAAAAGCCGTGGCCACTCTTTAACTTTCCCATTCCAAGCTTTAACCAATGCTTTCACAATCGGCGGGTGACCGCGTTCGCTTTTCGCATTCCCTTCCGGATTATAAGCAGTAGTCAGTGATAGTTTAACTCCACATTTTTCAAAGAACTTACGAGCTTCTTGTGCATTTAATTCTCCATGATCTGCAGTGATTTTTCCTACGCACCCGTAATGGCAAATGACATCTTCAAGCAAAAACCTACAAATCCCCTCTGTAGATTTTGTCCTCAATGCTCTTCCTTCTACTTGATTTGATAAATCTTCACGAGCTAAAACCAAATATCTCATCTGCCATAACCCAACCGGCATAATAATCAAATCAACAATCCATTTAAAATGAATAGCTAGAGGATACGTAGGATGAAGACCATCTCGATGTCGGATATTAGAATACGATTGACAGATTTCACATGACTCTACAAATGAGAGCACATCTCGATACATATTTTTCCACCAATATCGTTCCTTGAGTTTAGCAAAAGTAGCCCAGATTCCTTTATGCCCTGCCCATAAACTATCATGAAACTCCTTTAATAATTTTAGTTTTTCTTCCCTTTTGCCAATCACTCGTTGTGGCATCCTAATTCCTTTCTTCGATCTCTTCCATAAGAATCCATCTCGAAGTAAAAATCCATATGCTTTTTTTCTTATTTGTTTGAATTTTTCTGTAGACCAATTCCCCTGCTTAGACAAGGTATTCAAATAATGACCAATATCCAATAATTCTCCTTCATAAGCTTCTTCAAGAAATAGCTTGTCTTCTCTGTTGAGATTTGATATTGAATAGAATTTCAATCCGACATCATCAATGTCTTCAACCATTTCGTCCTCCCTCTCGTATCTTGCTCGAGATAGCATGTCTGCTACTAAATTATCCTTTCCAGTGATATGCTTAAATTCTGGATTTAGTGACTTAATATAAGCAATCCATCTCAACATTGCAATATCTGGCGTTGAACAGTTAATAATCATTCCAAGCAATGGCAAGCAATCTGTTTCAATTACTACTACTGCCCCAATCAAATAGTCCTTTTCAGCTTTCATAGCCGAAACGACTCCCCAAAGTTCTCTTTTGACTTGCGAATATGCACGCTGACGAATACTTAAAACTTTAGCCCCAAATCGAACTGCAAATCTACTCCCATTAGAATCATCTTGACTCACAATCCATCCAACGGCAATTGGACTAGCGTCTACAGTAAGAATCACTGGTCTATTGCACTTATAATCAACCTTCTTCAATATTGGAGGTGACATCAATAATTTCTTCAATCTTTGCATTACCTGAATATGCCTTTCTTCCCATTCAAATCGGTAACCCTTGCGTAACAGTTCATATAATGGATCCGCTATGTGAGCAAAATGAGGGATCCAGATTCGATAAAATACACATGCATCCAAAAACCTACAAATCTCTGTTAAAGAACCACAATCCTCTTTCATCCTTCCAATTGCATCAACTTTAGTCGGATCTGGTTTTCTTCTGTAAGATCTGCATAAATGTCCAACAATTAGAACCTCTCGCACTCCAAATACGGACTTCATATCCGATAATGTAAAATAAACTTCTCCAAGCCGAGTTAAAATCTTTTCACAATCTTGTATATGATCAACAACATATTTGCGACACCCCCTCGTATCTAAAGTTTCATCCTTGTCTCCTTCTCTGCACCCTTTTATAGGAACATCATCCAGAAAAGGCATAGTCTTTTCCGGAATAAAATCTCTCAATACCTTATTCATCCCATTCATCATATGCGCAACTGAGTTAGTCGCGCCTTGAGGAAGAGTACACATTCTAACTAATCTAAGCGGTGTTCTCATCGTTGTCATATCTCTACTTCCTTCGGCAAGTTGAAATTGATCATAACCTGAATACAAATCACCCATTGAATAGATCGCCCTTCCAGCAAACGCCTCAGCAAATTCATCCACAATAGGTCCAATTCTTGCATTCCTGACAGTTACAGCATTCACCGGCTGCATATCTTGAATAAACCGTAGTGACCCATTCTTCTTAGGTACCGTAAACCATCGACTAGAATACGGCGCAAATGAAGGTTTTAATATTTTCATCTTTATCTTTTCTTTCAATAGTTCCACCAATTTAGGTAAATGTGCCCTCAGTACTGGAATCGGTCTTAGATTCCAAGGTACATGCGGTACAGTGAAGATAACCATAGGTGTTATAATATTTGGATCCACACACCCAATTTCATGAGATTCGAAGGCAAACGATCTACCTTGTTTAGCCAACATCTTTTTGAAGCAAGTAATTTCCTCCGGCAATAAAGAACCATCAGAACCAATCTTCAATTCTTCAAGAGTCTCTTCAGTAAACTGATGTCCAATACTCATTGGATCTCTTAAACTTGCTTCTTTTGATGCTTCTCTCATTTGTTCTTTAAAATCCTCTGGTAATGGTCCGGCAACAGGCTTTACCTTCTTATCTGCCGTTTTATATCTCGTCTCTATTGTGACTTCTAGTGCTTGAAAAGATTCAAGCATGGTATAAACCTCTCTCGAATGAATCTCAACAATCTTACCATTATCCTCTAACCCAATAGATGTAATCAATTCCAATGAATCTTCCAGCCCATTTTCTTCATAAACACCCAAAATCCTATCATCATCTTACAATGTACCTATCTTGCATAACTGTCCTTCAATATCATATAATCTTTTTCTTTCTTTTCTTTTAAAATCATCAACTTTCTTATACATAATATTTCCATTCTCCAATATACCAATAAAACTCGCATCAAAGGCACCTTCATCTCGCGAGAGTACCTCCTCTTTTGTACCTCCATAATCTCGCTTTACAGTGGTACCTCTCCAAAATCCTTAAATCCTTCAACAATCTTTGGCAATGGTTTCTCCCTCAACCTATCTCGATTCCGTTCATGGTTAGGAGGTACTGTTAGAAATTGTACAGCTTTCCTCCCATCTTCGCTCCATACCCTTGCATAAGCAGAACCATCGTCAAATACCTTTGTTTCCATCCGTGTTGCCGTGATATAAGGTTGTCCTAAAATCAACGGATAAGATGTTGTATCTTGAACGAAGAAATGTTGCTCCGTCGCAACATCGCCAATCCAAATTTTGACATCTGGACAAGCTCCATATATTTCGCCTCGTGTGTTATTAGCTGCTCGTATTGCCCATCTATGTTCCATATCAATTGGCCATTTTTGCTTCTTATAAAGATCTTTAGACATGAGATTTATTTCAGAACCATGGTCCACCAAAGCAACTATTGGTTCTTCTATATCTCCTACCTTCACCAATACCTCAGTAGTTGCCCTTGCCCAATGCTTTCGAGTATAATGGCTCAAAGTTTCCATTTCCTTGTCACTAGAATCTTCGAAATGTACTCGCTGATTATACCCATTCTTTTCATTTGTTGGTTGCTTGTAACCAATATCAACCTCTTCTTCATCTCTACATATTCTTGCATCAATAGCATGACTCATTCCAGTTTCGCTCATTAATTGCCTCTTTCGCTTAATGCTGTCAATGATAACATCATGAAACTCCTTCTTTACAATTTCCAAGACTTCTTTCAATGTGAATTCCACCTTAGCGTTTAATATACGTTCTTCTAACACCCCTTTCAAATTTGTTGCCGCTTCAATGTCAGAAAGTAGCTTATAAGCAATTGATTTGCCCTTATCTTTTGTCTCCGTTGTTTTTTCTCCCAATGATGCTGAGGTATCCTTTACAGGCAATTCTTGTGAAGCTGCCTCCCGAGCCTTGTCTCCTCGAGTTTGCCTCTTAAAAGAATTTCCTTCTCTAGTATCATCAAAATTTCCTCGTCTTTTTTCTTCCATCAAAGCTTCATGTTGGCTTTTAGCAATATATGCATGAACTGAAAGAGATTCAACAGGATCCTCCCAACCTGTTCTTCCTCGTATTGTAGCTGCAGTTCTCAATAACGCTTCTCGAGGTAATTTCCCTTCTTGCATTGTAGAAACGGCAGAAGCCCAAAACTCACTAGTTTCCGTACTTCCACCAATTTCATCATCTACTCTAGCACCATAACTTGCACTTTCTCGTACTACTGTTTCATGCTCTTTTAAGTAATCTTGAACCAATGCTCTCATTCCTCCCTTGCCAAAATTGGTTTGAAGAAGATCCTTCCTATCTTTCAATGCTATCTTTCCATCTTTCCAGCAAATAATTCCCTGCCGTATCATATTATTAAATTCATTGCAATCTTTTCTAGTGTGTGAAGCATCATCACACCAAATGCATCTTTGTACATATCCTTGTTTTGAAACATTCTTCGAATTTTTTATAGAAGTATTCTCTTCAAGTCTTGCCAATTTGATTTGAAGATCTCGCATTCCTCATATAATTTCTTCCATACCCATATCTGCTTTCTTTGACAAGGATGTCGAAGGTTCAACTGTAGGCATTGTCGGTGGTGTTGTACGTAGTGGAGCTTTGGGTGCTTGTACTGTTTTCGGAATATTGCTCCTATCCTTCCTCCTTTCTTTTTTTGTAAGCAACCCCACCGCATCTTCAACGTTCTTCCACTTCGTTGTCAATCCTTCATCTTCTTCTTTGTCTTCAAGAAGGGGTTCTAATTTCTCTTGCAATTCTCCATCAGCAGCTTGAAGAAATAGATCAACTTTGTTCGGCTCCAATGTCAATTTTTCTACCTTCGATAATTGAGAGTACTGCCTCTCAAATTCCCTTAGTAGCTCTGTTGCTTGCAAATTCTTATTGGGCCGTTCAATCCATCCCAGAAATAGCTTCTTAGTAACGCGATCAGCATCTTCCAAGAAATATTCGTCTTTCAATGCATGTGAAAAATCCTCCCATGAATTCCCATAATGATCCGTAATCGATGTAATGTGGTCCCTTATCTCCGGTATCGTGGCAAGTCCAAATAGTGCAACCATTTCCTTCTCAGAAACCCGATTTAATTCCATTTCACGAACATAACATCTTAAATACCTTAAAATATTCCTCCCATCAAATTGATCAATTTTATTGACCACTGCTTGCAATGCTTTGGTTGCCAAAGCTTCCTTTCGATCATTGCTTTGCTGTTGCTGCATTGACAATGAGAAGGCTTGAAACAAACTAGCAATAGACGGATCCATGTGCATAGCTTGTCCTTTAGAAGACTCCCCACCAGAAACTTCTCCCAAAAATCCTTCAAAATATTTATTTTCGTTTTCCATAAAAATAAAGATAAAATCAACCGAAATCCAATACCTTCCACCTCAAGCTTTCACGTCGGATTCACCACTTATGTCGTATTACGTGCTTTCCTGCTCGTGAACGTGCCGGGCGTGTGGCTGTAGAAGGTAGTATGGAGATTCGCCGATAGTCAAGCAGTCTATCAGTTTTTGACTGCTGGAATATAAACGACTGCAACAATGTACCGTAAATCTATACGGATGCTCTTCGACTGCTTGTCGAAGTTTTTTTTTTTTTTTTTTTTGTCCCATCTGGTAGGTCTCTAGATGTTACAGAGAACCCCGAACAATCCAAACTGTTAATCTTCAATACCCCTTTGTACTTACGATCTTGTATCCACTGACTGTCCTGTTAGATTAATCCAATAAATTTCATTCACTCCGCATACTCAATCCTATAGACACCCCTTTAATCCTTCAATCACAGACATAACTCGATTTTACAAAACAGTCAAGATTATTCAAACCCACTTCATTTAAAAATCCCGATTCATCATTACAACACTGACTTCAGCAGCGATTGCCTCAGTCTTCCCAAAACTCTATGAAGAAGAAAAATCCAAATTCTATGTCTTTCCTTCCCCGACCCGAAGCATGAAGCTCCTCTCTCTAATTCCCTTGATCTTCAAAAACCTGCAATGAAACCGAACTGGTAACCTTACAAAAGCTTGAAAACTAGCTTCCCCCCGATTCCCTGAAAAAAGAAAATAACCTCCCTTCCCTAAAACTATATTCTCCCCTAACCTTATCCTCTGAACTTCTTCTATCTTCCATCTTAGATCCGGAATTGGCTCCCGCCGTCAGAGCTTAGATCCGAAATTGGCTCACGTCATCAAGGCCTTCTCCTCCATTTTTATCTTTAAGAGATCTATTTACCGTAAACAACTTTCCTTGAAACGGCATAGAAAATAGGACAGCTCGAAACAGAATTGAAACCCCGTAATCGGGACCACATTGAGTCGCCTGACCAATTCAAGTCCCATATTAGGTAAGATGCCCGTAGTAACCTGGATGCTCGCGTAATTGGGTCAAATTGGTCTTCGCGTCAGACTAGCTGAGGCCCGTAGTAAGACCTGGATTTTCCTGTATTTAGACTGCATTGGGTTGCCCCACCAATACAGGTCTCATATTGGATAAGAGGACCCGGATTGGATTCTCGAAATTGGATCCAATTGGCTCTTCAAACCCGTCGTGTGAATTGGTCCTTCTCATCCTGCTAACTCCCGTTATTAGAATCGAATGGAGCATTTCAGTATGCCCCGGCTGACTGTAACGGGGTGACTGAACCTGACCACTCAGTATTTGCGCTGAAGTTGGTCGATGCTCCCAATATTCGAGGTAACTGAATATTAATAAAATTCCCTTTTTTTTTTTTTTTTTTTTTTATTTTCACTGTATACTCTTGTTACAACACGACAACGTTACAAAGAACCCTGAACAATCCAATCTGCTAATCTCCGATATCCCTTTAAACTCACGACCTTGTATCCATTGATTGTCTTGTTAGATTAACTCAAAAAATTTCATTCACTCCTCATACTCAATCCTATAGATATCTTTTTAATTCTTCAATCACAGAAATAACTTTGATTTCTCAAAACAATGAAGAGTAATGACACCCACTTCATTAAAACTCCGATTCACTAGTTCAACACTGACTTTAGCAACGATTGCCTCAGTCTGCCCAAAATCCTATGAAGAAAAAAAAACCCAATTCTCTGTCTTTTTTCCCTGTCCCGAAGCATGAAGCTAGCTCTCTCCCTGGTAAAAAAACTTATTCCCTTTCCTTCATTTCTTAACCTATCTTCTCCTTTAATCCTAATTCTCTCTTCTTACAAACCTTAATTCTCTCCTCTTTCAAACCCTAGCCTCTGAATTTCTTCAATCTTCTGTCTTGGATCTGGAATTGGCTCCGCCGTTAGAGCTACTCCTCCGTTTTTACCTTTAAGAGATCCTTTTACTAAAAGGACGTTCCAAAAATGGCACAAAAGATGGAACAACCTGAAACTGAATCGGAACCCCCGTAATCGGGACCACATTGAGTCGCCCAACCAATTTAGGTCTCATATTGGGTAAGAGGCTCGTAGTTAGACCAGGATGTTCCCATAATTGGACCGCATTGGATTGCCCGACCAAGTCAGGTCTCGTATTGGGTAAGAGGCCTATAATAGGACCTGGATTGGATGTCTTGACATTGGATCCAATTGGCTCTTCAAACCAAGCTCACTCGTCATTGAATTGGTCCTTTCCCTTTCTGCTGACTCCCAATTAGCTCTTCAAACCAGACTCACCCGTGGTTAAATTGATTCTTTTCCTCCTCTTGATTACTGTAATTGGAATCGAACGGAGCATTTTAGTATGCCTCGGCTGACTGTAACGGGGTGACTGATCCTAGCCTCTCAGTATTTGCACTAGAATTGGTCATTGCTCCCAATATTCGAGGTAACTGAACATTAATACAAATTCCCTTTCTTTATATTTTCATGGTATACTCGTATTACAACACGACAACGGTACTTTGATAGAGGATAAGGTTAGGGGGGATATAGTTTTGAAGAAGGGGGGGGGTTTTTTTTTTTTTCTCTTCGGGGAATCGGGGGGAGCTAGTTTTCAAGCTTTTGTAAGGTTACTAGTTCGGATTTCATTCGAGGGTTTTGAAGATCAAGGGAATTAGAGAGAGGAGCTTCATGCTTCGGGTGGGGGAAGGAAAGACATAGAATTTGGATTTTTCTTCTTCATAGAGTTTTGGGAAGACTGAGGCAATCGCTGCTGAAGTCAGTGTTGTAATGGTGAATTGGGATTTTTAAATGAAGTGGGTTTGAATACTCTTGACTGTTTTGTAAAATCGAGTTATGTCTGTGATTGAAGGATTAAAGGGGTGTCTATAGGATTGAGTATGCGGAGTGAATGAAATTTATTGGGTTAATCTAACAGGACAGTCAGTGGATACAAGATCGTAAGTACAAAGGGGTATTGAAGATTAACAGTTTGGGTTGTTCGGGGTTCTCTGTAATGTCTAGAGACCTACCGGCTGGGGCAAAAGAAAAAAGACTTCAACAAGCAGTCGAAGAGCATCCATATAGATTTACGGTACATTGTTGCAGTCGTTTATATTCCAGCAGTCAAAAACTGATAGACTGCTTGACTATCGGCGAATCTCCATACTACTTTCTACAGCTAGACGTCCAGCGCGTTCTCGAGCACGAAAGCACGTAATACGTCAAAAGTGGTGAACCCGAAGTGAAAGCTTGAGGTAGAAGGTATTGGATTTCGGTTGATTTTATCTTTATTTTTATGGAAAACGAAAATAAATATTTTGAAGGATTTTTGGGAGAAGTTTCTGGTGGGGAGTCTTCTAAAGGACAAGCTATGCACATGGATCCGTCTATTGCTAGTTTGTTTCAAGCCTTCTCATTGTCAATGCAGCAACAGCAAAGCAATGATCGAAAGGAAGCTTTGGCAACCAAAGCATTGCAAGCAGTGGTCAATAAAATTGATCAATTTGATGGGAGGAATATTTTAAGGTATTTAAGATGTTATGTTCGTGAAATGGAATTAAATCGGGTTTCTGAGAAGGAAATGGTTGCACTATTTGGACTTGCCACGATACCGGAGATAAGGGACCACATTACATCGATTACGGATCATTATGGGAATTCATGGGAGGATTTTTCACATGCATTGAAAGACGAATATTTCTTGGAAGATGCTGATCGCGTTACTAAGAAGCTATTTCTGGGATGGATTGAACGGCCCAATAAGAATTTGCAAGCAACAGAGCTACTAAGGGAATTTGAGAGGCAGTACTCTCAATTATCGAAGGTAGAAAAATTGACATTGGAGCCGAACAAAGTTGATCTATTTCTTCAAGCTGCTGATGGAGAATTGCAAGAGAAATTAGAACCCCTTCTTGAAGACAAAGAAGAAGATGAAGGATTGACAACGAAGTGAAAGAACGTTGAAGATGCGGTGGGGTTGCTTACAAAAAAAGAAAGGAGGAAGGATAGGAGCAATATTCCGAAAACAGTACAAGCACCCAAAGCTCCACTACGTACAACACCACCGACAATGCCTACAGTTGAACCTTCGACATCCTTGTCAAAGAAAGCAGATATGGGTATGGAAGAAATTATACGAGGAATGCGAGATCTTCAAATCAAATTGGCAAGACTTGAAGAGAATACTTCTATAAAAAATTCGAAGAATGTTTCAAAACAAGGATATGTACAAAGATGCATTTGGTGTGATGATGCTTCACACACTAGAAAAGATTGCAATGAATTTAATAATATGATACGGCAGGGAATTATTTGCTGGAAAGATGGAAAGATAGCATTGAAAGATAGGAAGGATCTTCTTCAAACCAATTTTGGCAAGGGAGGAATGAGAGCATTGGTTCAAGATTACTTAAAAGAGCATGAAACAGTAGTACGAGAAAGTGCAAGTTATGGTGCTAGAGTAGATGATGAAATTGGTGGGAGTACGGAAACTAGTGAGTTTTGGGCTTCTGCCGTTTCTACAATGCAAGAAGGGAAATTACCTCGAGAAGCGTTATTGAGAACTGCAGCTACAATACGAGGAAGAACAAGTTGGGAGGATCCTGTTGAATCTCTTTCAGTTCATGCATATATTGCTAAAAGCCAACATGAAGCTTTGATGGAAGAAAAAAGACGAGGAAATTTTGATGATACTAGAGAAGGAAATTCTTTTAAGAGGCAAACTCGAGGAGACAAGGCTCGGGAGGCAGCTTCACAAGAATTGCCTGTAAAGGATACCTCAGCATCATTGGGAGAAAAAACAACGGAGACAAAAGATAAGGGCAAATCAATTGCTTATAAGCTACTTTCTGACATTGAAGCGGCAACAAATTTGAAAGGGGTGTTAGAAGAACGTATATTAAACGCTAAGGTGGAATTCACATTGAAAGAAGTCTTGGAAATTGTAAAGAAGGAGTTTCATGATGTTATCATTGACAGCATTAAGCGAAAGAGGCAATTAATGAGCGAAACTGGAATGAGTCATGCTATTGATGCAAGAATATGTAGAGATGAAGAAGAGGTTGATATTGGTTACAAGCAACCAACAAATGAAAAGAATGGGTATAATCAGCGAGTACATTTCGAAGATTCTAGTGACAAGGAAATGGAAACTTTGAGCCATTATACTCGAAAGCATTGGGCAAGGGCAACTACTGAGGTATTGGTGAAGGTAGGAGATATAGAAGAACCAATAGTTGCTTTGGTGGACCATGGTTCTGAAATAAATCTCATGTCTAAAGATCTTTATAAGAAGCAAAAATGGCCAATTGATATGGAACATAGATGGGCAATACGAGCAGCTAATAACACACGAGGCGAAATATATGGAGCTTGTCCAGATGTCAAAATTTGGATTGGCGATGTTGCGACGGAGCAACATTTCTTCGTTCAAGATACAACATCTTATCCGTTGATTTTAGGACAACCTTATATCACGGCAACACGGATGGAAACAAAGGTATTTGACGATGGTTCTGCTTATGCAAGGGTATGGAGCGAAGATGGGAGGAAAGCTGTACAATTTCTAACAATACCTCCTAACCATGAACGGAATCGAGATAGGTTGAGGGAGAAACCATTGCCAAAGATTGTTGAAGGATTTAAGGATTTTGGAGAGGTACCACTGTAAAGCGAGATTATGGAGGTACAAAAGAGGAGGTACTCTCGCGAGATGAAGGTGCCTTTGATGCGAGTTTTATTGGTATATTGGAGAATGGAAATATTATGTATAAGAAAGTTGATGATTTTAAAAGAAAAGAAAGAAAAAGATTATATGATATTGAAGGACAGTTATGCAAGATAGGTACATTGTAAGATGATGATAGGATTTTGGGTGTTTATGAAGAAAATGGGCTGGAAGATTCATTGGAATTGATTACATCTATTGGGTTAGAGGATAATGGTAAGATTGTTGAGATTCATTCGAGAGAGGTTTATACCATGCTTGAATCTTTTCAAGCACTAGAAGTCACAATAGAGACGAGATATAAAACGGCAGATAAGAAGGTAAAGCCTGTTGCCGGACCATTACCAGAGGATTTTAAAGAACAAATGAGAGAAGCATCAAAAGAAGCAAGTTTAAGAGATCCAATGAGTATTGGACATCAGTTTACTGAAGAGACTCTTGAAGAATTGAAGATTGGTTCTGATGGTTCTTTATTGCCGGAGGAAATTACTTGCTTCAAAAAGATGTTGGCTAAACAAGGTAGATCGTTTGCCTTCGAATCTCATGAAATTGGGTGTGTGGATCCAAATATTATAACACCTATGGTTATCTTCACTGTACCGCATGTACCTTGGAATCTAAGACCGATTCCAGTACTGAGGGCACATTTACCTAAATTGGTGGAACTATTGAAAGAAAAGATAAAGATGAAAATATTAAAACCTTCATTTGCGCCGTATTCTAGTCGATGGTTTACGGTACCTAAGAAGAATGGGTCACTACGGTTTATTCAAGATATGCAGCCGGTGAATGCTGTAACTGTCAGGAATGCAAGAATTGGACCTATTGTGGATGAATTTGCTGAGGCGTTTGCTGGAAGGGCGATCTATTCAATGGGTGATTTGTATTCAGGTTATGATCAATTTCAACTTGCCGAAGGAAGTAGAGATATGACAACGATGAGAACACCGCTTAGATTAGTTAGAATGTGTACTCTTCCTCAAGGCGCGACTAACTCAGTTGCGCATATGATGAATGGGATGAATAAGGTATTGAGAGATTTTATTCCGGAAAAGACTATGCCTTTTCTAAATGATGTTCCTATAAAAGGGTGCAGAGAAGGAGACAAGGATGAAACTTTAGATACGAGGGGGTGTCGCAGATATGTTGTTGATCATATACAAGATTGTGAAAAGATTTTAACTCGGCTTGGAGAAGTTCATCTTACATTATCGGATATGAAGTCCGTATTTGGAGTGCGAGAGGTTCTAATTGTTGGACATTTATGCGGATCTTACGGAAGAAAACCAGATCCGACTAAAGTTGATGCAATTGAAAGGATGAAAGAGGATTGTGGTTCTTTAACAAAGGTTCGCAGGTTTTTGGGTGCATGTGTATTTTATCGAATCTTGATCCCTCATTTTGCTCACATAGCGGATCCATTATATGAACTGTTACGCAAGGGTTACCGATTTGAATGGAAGAAAGGCATATTCATGCAATGCAAAGATTGAAGAAATTATTGATGTCACCTCCAATATTGAAGAAGGTTGATTATAAGTGCAATAGACCAGTGATTCTTACTGTAGACGCTAGTCTAATTGCCGTTGGATGGGCGGTGGGTCAAGATGATTCGAATGGGAGTAGATTTGCAGTTCGATTTGGGGCTAAAGTTTTAAGTATTCGTCAGCGTGCATATTCGCAAGTCAAAAGAGAACTTTGGGGAGTCGTTTCGGCTATGAAAGCTGAAAAGGACTATTTGATTGGGGCAGTAGTAGTAATTGAAACAGATTGCTTGCCATTGCTTGGAATGATTATTAACTGTTCAACACCAGATATTGCAATGTTGAGATGGATTGCTTATATTAAGTCACTAAATCCAGAATTTAAGCATATCACTGGAAAGGACAATTTAGTAGCAGACATGCTATCTCGAGCAAGATACGAGAGGGAGGACGAAATGGTTGAAGACATTGATGATGTCGGATTGAAATTCTATTCAATATCAAATCTCAACAGAGAAGACAAGCTATTTCTTGAAGAAGCTTATGAAGGAGAATTATTGGATATTGGTCATTATTTGAATACCTTGTCTAAGCAGGGGAATTGGTCTACAGAAAAATTCAAACAAATAAGAAAAAAAGCATATGGATTTTTACTTCGAGATGGATTCTTATGGAAGAGACCGAAGAAAGGAATTGGGATGCCACAACGAGTGATTGGCAAAAGGGAAGAAAAACTAAAATTATTAAAGGAGTTTCATGATAGTTTTTGGGTAGGGCATAGAGGAATCTGGGCTACTTTTGCTAAACTCAAGGAACGATATTGGTGGAAAAATATGTATCGAGATGTGCTCTCATTTGTAGAGTCATGTGAAATCTGTCAATTGTATTCTAATATCCGACATCGAGATGGTCTTCATCCTACGTATTCTCTGGCTATTCA
The DNA here is from genome assembly GCF_059467195.1 of Physcomitrium patens. NCBI lineage: Eukaryota > Viridiplantae > Streptophyta > Bryopsida > Funariales > Funariaceae > Physcomitrium > Physcomitrium patens. The sequence goes on along the minus strand of NC_143412.1, from coordinate 3,270,578 downwards.
TTTTAAATGGGTTGTTGATTTGATTATTATGCCGGTTGGGTTATGGCAGATGAGATATTTGGTTTTAGCTCGTGAAGATTTATCAAATCTAGTAGAAGGAAGAGCATTGAGGACAAAATCTACAGAGAGGATTTGTAGGTTTTTGCTTGAAGATGTCATTTGCCGTTACGGGTGCGTAGGAAAAATCACTGCAGATCGTGGAGAATTAAATGCACAAGAAGCTCGTAAGTTCTTTGAAAAATGTGGAGTTAAACTATCACTGACTACTGCTTATAATCCGGAAGGGAATGCAAAAAGCGAACGCGGTCACCCGCCGATTGTGAAAGCATTGGTTAAAGCTTGTAATGGGAAAGTTAAAGAGTGGCCACGGCTTTTGTCATTTGCATTATGGGCTGATCGAACAACACATAGTTCGGTGACAGGATATATGCCAGTAGAACTTATGACAGGTCAAAAACCAATTATGCCGATTGAAGAAAAGGTACTTACTTGGAGTATGCTACCATGGGAAGATGGATTGACAAGAGAAGAACTTCTGGCTATTAGGATTCGACAATTGGAGCAAAGAACGGAAGATGTCCTGATAGCATTGGAAAGGTTAAAAAGAGCAAGGTTACAAAACAAGGCGCGATTCGATAAGCAACATCGATTGAGACCAAAAGTAATCGAGGAAGGTGACTGGGTACTTGTTTATGACAATAGTCTGGATAATCAACATAGTACTTTGCGGAAATTTTCAAAACGTTGGTTTGGACCATATGTTGTAACAACTGTTCATGATAATGCGACTTACTCATTACGGGAGTTAGATGGTACAAAATTGAAAATACCAATTACAGGGAAGCGAGTAAAAATATTTAAATGAAGACACGCAGAGATGAATATTGAAGACCTTAATGAAGGTACAGAGATTCCGCAATAAGAAGATGAAAGTGATTTGGATAATGAAGGTGACGAAGACAAACTAGACAAAGACATAGGGGATATATTCTGAATCAAACAGCAATTGGATAAATTGGTGCATACCGGAGGATGCACAGGTTCAGAGGGGGTGGATGTCGTATTGTAACACGAGTATACAGTGTATATTAAAAGAAAGGGGAATTTTATTAATATTCAGTTACCTCGAATATTGGGAGCATTGACCAACTCCAGTGCAAATACTGAGTGGTAAGGTTCAGTCCCCCCGTTACAGTCAGCCGGGGCATACTGAAATGCTCCGTTCGATTCTAATAACAGGAGTTAGCAGGATGAGAAGGACCAATTCACACGAAGGGTTTGAAGTGCCCATTGGATCCAATTTCGAGAATTCAATCCAGGTCCTCTTACCTAATATGAGACCTGTATTGGTGGGGCAACCCAATGCAGTCTAGTTACGGGAAAATCCAGGTCTTACTACGGGCCTTAGCCAGTCTGATGCGAAGTCCAATTTGACCCAATTACGCGAGTATCCAGGTTACTATGGGCATCTTACCCAATATGGGACCTGAATTGGTTGGGCGACTCGATGTGGTCCCGATTACGGGGTTTCAATTCTGTTTCGGGCTGTCCTGTTCTCTGTGCCGTTTCAGGGAACGTTGTTTACGGTAAATGGATCTCTTAAAGGTAAAAACGGAGGAGAAGGCCTTGATGACGTGAGCCAATTTCGGATCTAAGCTCTGACGGCGGGAGCCAATTCCGGATCTAAGATGGAAGATTGAAGAAATTCAGAGGATAAGATTAGGGGGGATATAGTTTTGAAGAGGAGGGGGGGGTTTTTTTTTTTTTTTGTCTTCGGGGAATCGGAGGGAGCTAGTTTTCAAGCTTTTGTAAGGTTACTAGTTCGGGTTTCATTGGAGGGTTTTGAAGATCAAGGGAATTAGAGAGAGGAGCTTCATGCTTCGGGTCGGGGAAGGAAAGACATAGAATTTGGATTTTTCTTCTTCGTAGAGTTTTGGGGACGACTGAGGCAATCGCTGCTGAAGTCAGTGTTGTAATGGTGAATCGAGATTTTTAAATGAAGTGGGTTTGAATACTCTTGACTGTTTTATAAAATCGAGTTACGTCTGTGATTGAAGGATTAAAGGGGTGTCTATAGGATTGAGTATGCGGAGTGAATGAAATTTATTGGGTTAATCTAACAGGACAGTCAGTGGATACAAGATCGTAAGTACAAAGGGGTATTAAAGATTAACAGTTTGGGTTGTACGGGGTTCTCTGTAACGTCTAGAGACCTACCGGCTGGGACAAAAAGGACTTCGACAAGCAGTCGAAGAGCACCCGTATAGATTTACGGTACATTGTTGCAGTCGTTTATATTCCAGCAGTCAAAAACTGATAGACTGCTTGACTATCGGCGAATCTCCATACTACCTTCTACAGCCAGACGCCCGGCGCGTTCTCGAGTAGGAAAGCACGTAATACGACATAAGTGGTGAACCCGACGTGTAAGCTTGAGGTAGAAGGTATTGGATTTCGGTTGATTTTATCTTTATTTTTATGGAAAACGAAAATAAATATTTTGAAGGATTTTTGGGAGAAGTTTCTGGTGGGGAGTCTTCTAAAGGACAAGCTATGCACATGGATCCGTCTATTGCTAGTTTGTTTCAAGCCTTCTCATTGTCAATGCAGCAACAGCAAAGCAATGATCGAAAGAAAGCTTTGGCAACCAAAGCATTGCAAGCAGTGGTCAATAATATTGATCAATTTGATGGGAGGAATATTTTAAGGTATTTAAGATGTTATGTTCGTGAAATGGAATTAAATCGGATTTCTAAGAAGGAAATGGTTGCACTATTTGGACTTGCCACGATACCGGAGATAAGAGACCACATTACATCGATTACGGATCGTTGTGGGAATTCATGGGAGGATTTTTCACATGCATTGAAAGACGAATATTTCTTGGAAGATGCTGATCGCGTTACTAAGAAGCTGTTTCTGGGATGGATTGAACGGCCCAATAAGAATTTGCAAGCAACAGAGCTACTAAGGGAATTTGAGAGGCAGTACTCTCAATTATCGAAGGTAGAAAAATTGACATTGGAGCCGAACAAAGTTGATCTATTTCTTCAAGCTGCTGATGGAGAATTGCAAGAGAAATTAGAACCCCTTCTTGAAGACAAAGAAGAAGATGAAGGATTGACAACGAAGTGAAAGAACGTTGAAGATGCGGTGGGGTTGCTTACAAAAAAAGAAAGGAGGAAGGATAGGAGCAATATTCCGAAAACAGTACAAGCACCCAAAGCTCCACTACGTACAACACCACCGACAATGCCTACAGTTGAACCTTCGACATCCTTGTCAAAGAAAGCAGATATGGGTATGGAAGAAATTATACGAGGAATGCGAGATCTTCAAATCAAATTGGCAAGACTTGAAGAGAATACTTCTATAAAAAATTCGAAGAATGTTTCAAAACAAGGATATGTACAAAGATGCATTTGGTGTGATGATGCTTCACACACTAGAAAAGATTGCAATGAATTTAATAATATGATACGGCAGGGAATTATTTGCTGGAAAGATGGGAAGATAGCATAGAAAGATAGGGAGGATCTTCTTCAAACCAATTTTGGCAAGGGAGGAATGAGAGCATTGGTTCAAGATTACTTAAAAGAGCATGAAACAGTAGTACGAGAAAGTGCAAGTTATGGTGCTAGAGTAGATGATGAAATTGGTGGGAGTACGGAAACTAGTGAGTTTTGGGCTTCTGCCGTTTCTACAATGCAAGAAGGGAAATTACCTCGAGAAGCGTTATTGAGAACTGCAGCTACAATACGAGGAAGAACAAGTTGGGAGGATCCTGTTGAGTCTCTTTCAGTTCATGCATATATTGCTAAGAGCCAACATGAAGCTTTGATGGAAGAAAAAAGACGAGGAAATTTTGATGATACTAGAGAAGGAAATTCTTTTAAGAGGCAAACTCGAGGAGACAAGGCTCGGGAGGCAGCTTCACAAGAATTGCCTGTAAAGGATACCTCAGCATCATTGGGAGAAAAAACAACGGAGACAAAAGATAAGGGCAAATCAATTGCTTATAAGCTACTTTCTGACATTGAAGCGGCAACAAATTTGAAAGGGGTGTTGGAAGAACGTATATTAAACGCTAAGGTGGAATTCACATTGAAAGAAGTCTTGGGAATTGCAAAGAAGGAGTTTCATGATGTTATCATTGACAGCATTAAGCGAAAGAGGCAATTAATGAGCGAAACTGGAATGAGTCATGCTATTGATGCAAGAATATGTAGAGATGAAGAAGAGGTTGATATTGGTTACAAGCAACCAACAAATGAAAAGAATGGGTATAATCAGCGAGTACATTTCGAAGATTCTAGTGACAAGGAAATGGAAACTTTGAGCCATTATACTCGAAAGCATTGGGCAAGGGCAACTACTGAGGTATTGGTGAAGGTAGGAGATATAGAAGAACCAATAGTTGCTTTGGTGGACCATGGTTCTGAAATAAATCTCATGTCTAAAGATCTTTATAAGAAGCAAAAATGGCCAATTGATATGGAACATGGATGGGCAATACGAGCAGCTAATAACACACGAGGCGAATTATATGGAGCTTGTCCAGATGTCAAAATTTGGATTGGGGATGTTGCTACGGAGCAACATTTCTTCGTTCAAGATACAACATCTTATCCGTTGATTTTAGGACAACCTTATATCATGGCAACACGGATGGAAACAAAGGTACTTGACGATGGTTCTGCTTATGCAAGGGTATGGAGCGAAGATGGGAGGAAAGCTGTACAATTTCTAACAGTACCTCCTAACCATGAACGGAATCGAGATAGGTTGAGGGAGAAACCATTGCCAAAGATTGTTGAAGGATTTAAGGATTTTGGAGAGGTACCACTGTAAAGCGAGATTATGGAGGTACAAAAGAGGAGGTACTCTCGCGAGATGAAGGTGCCTTTGATGCGAGTTTTATTGGTATATTGGAGAATGGAAATATTATGTATAAGAAAGTTGATGATTTTAAAAGAAAAGAAAGAAAAAGATTATATGATATTGAAGGACAGTTATGCAAGATAGGTACATTGTAAGATGATGAGAGGATTTTGGGTGTTTATGAAGAAAATGGACTGAAAGATTCATTGGAATTGATTACATCTATTGGGTTAAGGGATAATGGTAAGATTGTTGAGATTCATTCGAGAGAGGTTTATACCATGCTTGAATCTTTTCAAGCACCAAAAGTCACAGTAGAGACGAGATATAAAACGGCAGATAAGAAGGTAAAGCCTGTTGCCGGACCATTACCAGAGGATTCTAAAGAACAAATGAGAGAAGCATCAAAAGAAGCAAGTTTAAGAGATCCAATGAGTATTGGACATCAGTTTACTGAAGAGACTCTTGAAGAATTGAAGATTGGTTCTGATGGTTCTTTATTGCCGGAAGAAATTACTTGCTTCAAAAAGATGTTGGCTAAACAAGGTAGATCGTTTGCCTTCGAATCTCATGAAATTGGGTGTGTGGATCCAAATATTATAACACCTATGGTTATCTTCACTGTACCGCATGTACCTTGGAATCTAAGACCGATTCGAGTACTGAGGGCACATTTACCTAAATTGGTGGAACTATTGAAAGAAAAGATAAAGATGAAAATATTAAAACCTTCATTTGCGCCGTATTCTAGTCGATGGTTTACGGTACCTAAGAAGAATGGGTCACTACGGTTGCTGGAAGGGCGATCTATTCAATGGGTGATTTGTATTCAGGTTATGATCAATTTCAACTTCCCGAAGGAAATAGAGATATGACAACGATGAGAACACCGCTTAGATTGGTTAGAATATGTACTCTTCCTCAAGGCGCGACCAACTCAGTTGCGCATATGATGAATGGGATGAATAAGGTATTGAGAGATTTTATTCCGGAAAAGACTATGCCTTTTCTGGATGATGTTCCTATGAAAGGGTGCAGAGAAGGAGACAAGGATGAAACTTTAAATACGAGGGGGTGTCGCAGATATGTTGTTGATCATATACAAGATTGTGAAAAGATTTTAACTCGGCTTGGAGAAGTTCATCTTACATTATCGGGTATGAAGTCCGTATTAGGAGTGCGAGAGGTTCTAATTGTTGGACATTTATGCGGATCTTACGAAAGAAAACCAGATCCGACTAAAGTTGATGTAATTGGAAGGATGAAAGAGGATTGTGGTTCTTTAACAGAGGTTCGCAGGTTTTTGGGTGCATGTGTATTTTATCGAATCTGGATCCCTCATTTTGCTCACATAGCGGATCCATTATATGAACTGTTACGCAAGGGTTACCGATTTGAATGGGAAGAAAGGCATATTCACGCAATACAAAGATTGAAGAAATTATTGATGTCACCTCCAATATTGAGGAAGGTTGATTATAAGTGCAATAGACCAGTGATTCTTACTGTAGACGCTAGTCCAATTACCGTTGGATGGATTGTGAGTCAAGATGATTCTAATGGGAGTAGATTTGCAGTTCGATTTGGGGCTAAAGTTTTAAGTATTCGTCAGCGTGCATATTCGCAAGTCAAAAGAGAACTTTGGGGAGTCGTTTCGGCTATGAAAGCTGAAAAGGACTATTTGATTGGGGCAGTAGTAGTAATTGAAACAGATTGCTTGCCATTGCTTGGAATGATTATTAACTGTTCAACGCCAGATATTGCAATGTTGAGATGGATTGCTTATATTAAGTCACTAAATCCAAAATTTAAGCATATCACTGGAAAGGACAATTTAGTAGCAGACATGCTATCTCGAGCAAGATACGAGAGGGAGGACGAAATGGTTGAAGATATTGATGATGTCGGATTGAAATTCTATTCAATATCAAATCTCAACAGAGAAGACAAGCTATTTCTTGAAGAAGCTTATAAAGGAGAATTATTGGATATTGGTCATTATTTGAATACCTTGTCTAAGCAGGGGAATTTGTCTACAGAAAAATTCAAACAAATAAAAAAAAAAGCATATGGATTTTTACTTCGAGATGGATTCTTATGGAAGAGATCGTAGAAAGGAATTGGGATGCCACAACGAGTGATAGGCAAAAGGGAAGAAAAACTAAAATTATTAAAGGAGTTTCATGATAGTTTATGGGCAGGGCATAGAGGAATCTGGGCTACTTTTGCTAAACTCAAGGAACGATATTGGTGGAAAAATATGTATCGAGATGTGCTCTCATTTGTAGAGTCATGTGAAATCTGTCAATCGTATTCTAATATCCGACATCGAGATAGTCTTCATCCTACGTATCCTTTGGCTATTCATTTTAAATGGGTTGTTGATTTGGTTATTATGCCGGTTGGGTTATGGCAGATGAGATATTTGGTTTTAGCTCGTGAAGATTTATCAAATCAAGTAGAAGGAAGAGCATTGAGGACAAAATCTACAGAGAGGATTTGTAGGTTTTTGCTTGAAGATGTCATTTGCCGTTACGGGTGCGTAGGAAAAATCACTGCAGATCGTGGAGAATTAAATGCACAAGAAGCTCGTAAGTTCTTTGAAAAATGTGGAGTTAAACTATCACTGACTACTGCTTATAATCCGGAAGGGAATGCGAAAAGCGAACGCGGTCACCCGCCGATTGTGAAAGCATTGGTTAAAGCTTGTAATGGGAAGGTTAAAGAGTGGCCATGGCTTTTTTCATTAGCCTTATGGGCTGATCGAACAACACATAGTTCGGTGATAGGATATATGCCAGTAGAACTTATGACAGGTCAAAAACCAATTATGCCGATTGAAGAAAAGGTACTTACTTGGAGTATGCTACCATGGGAAGATGGATTGACAAGAGAAGAACTTCTGGCTATTAGGATTCGACAATTGGAGCAAAGAACGGAAGATGTCCAGATAGCATTGGAAAGGTTAAAAAGAGCAAGGTTACAAAATAAGGTGCGATTCGATAAGCAACATCGATTGAGACCAAAAGCAATCGAGGAAGGTGACTGGGTACTTGTTTATGACAATAGTCTGGATAATCAACATAGTACTTTGCGGAAAATTTCAAAACGTTGGTTTGGACCATATGTTGTAACAACTGTTCATGATAATGCGACTTACTCATTACGGGAGTTAGATGGTACAAAATTGTAAATACCAATTGCAGGGAAGAGAGTAAAAATATTTAAACGAAGACACGCAGAGATGAATATTGAAGACCTTAATGAAGGTACAGAGATTCCGCAGCAAGAAGATGAAAGTGATATCGATAATGAAGGTGACGAAGACAAACTGGACAAAGACATAGGGGATATATTCTGAATCAAACAGCAATTGGGTAAATTGGTGCATACCGGAGGATGCACAGGTTCAGAGGGGGTGGATGTCATGTTGTAACATGAGTATACAGTGAAAATAAAAAGAAAAGGGAATTTTATTAATATTCAGTTACCTCGAATATTGGGAGCATCGACCAACTCCAGTACAAATACTGAGTGGTCAGGTTCAGTGACTCCGTTACAGTCAGCCGGGGCATACTGAAATGCCCCATTCGATTCTAATAACGGGAGTCAGCAGGAAGAGAAGGACCAATTCACACGATGGGTTCGAGGAGCCAATTGGATCCAATTTCGATAATCCAATTCGGGTCCTCTTACCCAATATGAGACCTGTATTGGTGGGGCAACCCAATGCAGTCTAGTTACTGGAAATCCAGGTCTTACTACGGGTCTTAGCCAATCTGACACGAGGACCAATTTGACCCAATTACGTGAAATCCAGGTCTTACTACGGGTCTTAGCCAATCTGGCGCGAGGACCAATTTGACCCAATTACGCTAGCATCTTTCCCAATATAGGACCTGAATTGGTCGGGCGACTCAATGTGGTCCCGATTACGGAGTTCGATTCTGTTTCGGGTTGTCCTGTTCTCTGTGCCGTTTCAGAGAACGTTGTTTTCGGTAAATGGATTTCGTAAAGGTGAAAACGGAGGAGAAAGCTTGACGGGGAGAGCGAATTTTGGATCCAAGCTTGAGGTGGGAGCCAATTCCGGATCTAAGATGGAAGATTGAAGAAATTCAGAGGATAAGGTTAGGAGGGGATATAGTTTTGAGTGGGGGTGGGTTTTTTTTTTTGAGGGGAATCGGGAGGAGCGAGTTTTCAAGCTTCTGCAAGGTTACCAGTTCGGTTTTCATTGGAGGTTTTTGGAAGATCAAGGGAATTAGAGAGAGGAGCTTCATGCTTCGGGTCGGGGAAGGAAAGACATAGAATTTGGATTTTTCTTCTTCGTAGAGTTTTGGGGACGACTGAGGCAATCGTTGCTGAAGTCAGTGTTGTAATGGTGAATCGGGATTTTTAAATGAAGTGGGTTTGAATACTCTTGACTGTTTTATAAAATCGAGTTACGTCTGTGATTGAAGGATTAAAGGGGTGTCTATAGGATTGAGTATGCGGAGTGAATGAAATTTATTGGATTAATCTAACAGGACAGTCAGTGGATACAAGATCGTAAGTACAAAGGGGTATTAAAGATTAACAGTTTGGGTTGTACGGGGTTCTCTGTAACGTCTAGAGACCTACCGGCTGGGGCAAAAAGGACTTCGACAAGCAGTCGAAGAGCACCCGTATAGATTTACGGTACATTGTTGCAGTCGTTTATATTCCAGCAGTCAAAAACTGATAGACTACTTGACTATCGGCGAATCTCCATACTACCTTCTACAGCTAGACGCCCGGCGCGTTCTCGAGCAGGAAAGCACGTAATACGACAATGCGAAGACCAATTTGACCCAATAACGTGAGCATCTAGGTTACTACGGGCATCTTACCCAATATGGGACCTGAATTGGTTGGGCGACTCAATGTGGTCCCGATTACGGGGTTTCGATTTTGTTTCGGGCTGTCCTGTTCTCTGTGCCGTTTCAGGGAACGTTGTTTATGGTAAATGGATCTCTTAAAGGTAAAAACGGAGGAGAAGGCCTTGATGACGTGAGCCAATTTTGGATCTAAGCTCTGACGGCGGGAGCCAATTCCGGATCTAAGATGGAAGATTGAAGAAGTTCAGAGGATAAGGTTAGGGGGGGATATAGTTTTGAAGAGGGGGGGGGGGGTTTTTTTTTTTTTTTCTCTTCGGGGAATCGGGGGGAGCTGGTTTTCAAGCTTTTGTAAGGTTACTAGTTCGGGATTCATTCGAGGGTTTTGAAGATCAAGGGAATTAGAGAGAAGAGCTTCATGCTTTGGATCGGGGAAGGAAAGACATAGAATTTGGATTTTTCTTCTTCGTAGAGTTTTGGGAAGACTGAGGCAATCGCTGCTGAAGTCAGTGTTGTAATGGTGAATCGAGATTTTTAAATGAAGTGGGTTTGAATACTCTTGACTGTTTTGTAAAATCGAGTTATGTCTGTGATTGAAGGATTAAAGGGGTGTCTATAGGATTGAGTATGCGGAGTGAATGAAATTTATTGGGTTAATCTAACAGGACAGTCAGTGGATACAAGATCGTAAGTACAAAGGGGTATTGAAGATTAATAGTTTGGGTTGTTTGGGGTTCTCTGTAACGTCTAGAGACCTACTAGCTGGGGCAAAAAAAAAAAAAAAAAGACTTCGACAAGCAGTCGAAGAGCATCCGTATAGATTTACGGTACATTGTTGTAGTCGTTTATATTCCAGCAGTCAAAAACTGATAGACTGCTTGACTATCGGTGAATCTCCATACTACCTTCTATAGCTAGACGCCTAGCCCGTTCTCGAGCAGGAAAGCACATAATACGACAATGGAGACTTCCAATGTACCTGACGGGACAGGAAGAAAACCAGTTCGTTGTTTTCGATGCCGCCAATTGGATCATTATGCAAGTGATTGCAACAATCCAAGATTTGTCGAAGAATACGCACCTCTTTGCACAAATTGTAAGCAATCTAGTCATTACCACTACCAATGTAATATGCCTTTTAATCCAAATAGTAGGGACCAGCACATGACATCAACAGTGCAAATTATAGAAGAAACAAACAAACCACAGGAATCATCGGTACATCGGGTGGAAGCGATTCACGCAGTATTGACAAGAAATCAGCAAAAAGGCAAAGAACCAATTCAAATATTGGAGAAATTGATATCCGCCCCGTTCAATAGACCAATACCAAAATCTGCTCCATTATTGGACGAAGCATCACCGTCACAACCCAATTCGACCAATATATTGGTGCGTCCACCAATTTCACAAGTACCAATATTACACCAATACGATGGACAGTCGCACCAGTTAAAGGATCCAATTTTCAAGGAGCAGTTGCAACTAGAAATCGAGGAAGTACCAATTCCTGATATTGGAAGTGCCAATATAGGGGGACCGAGATCCGAAATATGTAAGAAAAAAAAGACATTGGGAATCATGACCAATATGGAACCCTATGATATTCTGAAGGATTGAGGTTCAATTCAACCAACAATCACAATAAAGCAATTATTGGCAGTAGCACCAGAATGCCGTAACACCTTAAACTCTTCTTTGATTCGACGAAGAACTCGTCAAAAAGAAATTCGTGAAGTAAGTTTGAATCCGGATTCAAGCGCGCCGACTATTGATGTATCAATTGATGGAGTATTAGTTCAGGGTGTACAAGTGGATGGCGAGGCTAGCATTAACCTCATGAATGTGGATACAATGGAAGAATTGGGATTGGACCAATTAATGCCAACTACGGTTGTTTTGCGAATGGCAGATTCAAGTCGAGTCCGACTTATGGATACTTTACGAGGAATTGATATAGTTGTTGCGGGGATTACATACACAATTGATTATATTGTATTCTGATTGCAAAGCACAATATTGTCATATCCAATTTTATTGGGTCGATCGTGGCTATATCAAGCTGAAGCTCGGAACGATTGGGGTCGTAGAATACTAACAATTGGAAAGGGTAAGGATAAAATAGTGCTCCAAATGTATCCTGTCCAGTATCACGGAGAAACTCAAATTACCAGTCCAAAATATACATCGGATTGCGAACAGGAGTATACGGAAGAAGAACTTGTTGTTTCAAAATCAAAGGCTCTCGAGGCCCGGGAAGTTGCAGTACAAAATAGGAATATTTACCATTGTGGAGGACTAGGAGAATATTTTGTTCCTCCAGACGTTATTGGTGATTCAGATCATATGATTGCACACTGGATGCAGCGAAGAGATGTTAATCAAGTTGGTGCTATAGATCCCGAATTGGAAAGCTCCAATTTGTCGGAGTTTATGAAAGATCCCGGAACAGAGCAGAATATTACCGCTGAATCTCTTAATGGACCAAAGTGTCAATCAATAAATCTAGGTACAAAGGATAATCCCAAATTGATTCAAATTTATGATGGTATAACGGATAAAATTAAAGAGCTTTGGATAGATTATTTTATAAAACATAAATCAGCTTTTGCTTGGTCTTATAAAGATTTGAAGGGTATTCTAGTTGAAGTTTGTGAGCATCGAATAAAATTGGAGGACACGGCTACACCAGTACAATAAAGGCAACATCGACTGAATCCTAAATATTCGTTGATGGTAAAGAAGGAATTGGATAAGCTTCTGGAGGTGGGATTTATATATCCTGTACCACGTAGTGAATGGGTTTCGCCGATAGTTATGGTTCCCAAGAAGAACGGAAAAGTCCGAATTTGCCAAGATTTTCGAAAGTTGAATGCTGCTACAAAGAAGGATTACTTTCTTTTACCATTTATGGATAGTATCTTAGACGCAGTAGCAGGCCACGAATGTTATTCGTTTCTTGATAGTTTTTCCGGATATAATTAGGTACAAATTGCAAAGGAGGATCAATTAAAGACTACATTTACTACGGATTGGGGAACTTTTGCTTATAAGGTCATGCCTTTCGGACTTTGTAATGCGCCAGCTACATTTCAGAGGGTGATGATGCAAGCATTCCAAGATGAGCTACGGGTTTCAATGGAAATCTTTTTAGATGATTTCTGCACATTCAGCACCAGAGAAGAACACTTAGACAAATTGGGCCGGTGCTTAGGCCAATGTGCTAAATTTGGAATTTCTTTGAATTCAGAAAAGTGTAAATTTGGAGTACCCTCAGGAAAATTATTGGGTCATATCATATCGGAAACAGGTATCGCCACCGATCTGGATAAAATAAAAATTATACTAGACCTCCAAATATCCGATACAGTGACAAGTGTTCGCACCTTTATTGGGCATGTTAGTTATTATCGACGTTTTATTTATCTATTTGCTGTTATCTGTATTCCATTGACAAATTTGTTGAAAAAGCAACTACCGGACAGTCTCGAACCAATTTGGACCAAGGAATGTACAGTTGCGTTTGAAACATTAAAACAAAAATTGGTTTTTGCACCAATATTGGTTGCCTCTTATTGGACAAAATCTTTTGAGGTTTATGTTGATGCCTCTAATGTTGCGATTGGTTCGATATTGAGCCAGAAGAATGACAAGGGCCACGATCATCCTATTTATTATGCAAGCCGTCAGTTGGTGGCTGTCGAACGGAATTACACTACAACTGAGCGAGAGGCTTTGGGAACGATTTATTCTGTCCAAAAGTTTCGGCATTATCTTCTTGGATATAAATTTGTCTTCCACGTGGATCATGACGCTTTAGAATATATGATTAACAAGCCCCAGTTGAGTGGCCGCATCGCAAGATGGATATTGCTTTTACAAGAATTTGATTTTACTATTAATGTACGGTCGGGGAAGTCGCATGCCAATGCGGACCATCTATCGCGACTGTCCAATATATTGGGAAATGAACCCATTCCTGATGCATTACCTGACGCTAAGTTATTTCTTGTCGACCTAATTATGTCGAAATATAGCGAATTGATACAGTATTTGACTTTTCAAACTTTTCCTTTCCATTTTACGGAGAAGCTTAAGAGAAGATTGGTTTTGAAAAGCGCACCTTATACTATGATTGGAAAAACTTTATATAAACAAGGGAAAGACGGAATTTTACGCCGTTGTGTTTATCATAATGAAGCACGCACTATATTGGAAGGATGTCATTTGGATAGTTGTGGTGGACATTTGGCAGGCGACAGCACAGCACGCAAAGTTTTACAGGCGGGATATTGGTAGCCGACACTGTTTGCGGATGCTCACCAGTTTGCATGACGTTGTGACCCGTGCCAGCGAATTGGTCATCCTACGGGTACATCCGCGATGCCGTTAGTTCCAATTCTGGCACAGGCACCTTTTGAAAAATGGGGTATTGATTTCGTGGGCCCAATTGCACCTGCCTCTCGCCATGGATAAAAACGGTATATATTGGTTGCCACGGACTATATTACCAAATGGGCCAAAGCGAAGGCAACAAAATCTGATAGTGCTAGTGATGTAGCCACATTCTTATATGAAAATATTATTACACGGTTTAGCTGTCCAAAAGAATTGGTCAGTGATCGAGGAACCCATTTCATTAATAGTACAATTGAAGCATTGACTGCTAAATATGAGATTAAACACCGCAAGACGACACCGTATCATCCCAGAGCAAATGGCCAAACAGAAAAGATCAACGGCATATTATGTACAATTATCACCAAGACAATATCTGGTGCAGGCACGGATTGGAACACTAAATTGTTTGCCGCTTTGTAGGCATACCGTACTGCATATAAAGTTACGACTAATGCCACACCCTTTCAATTAGTTTATGGTCAGGAAGCAATATTACCTATCAAATTCGAAGTTCAAAGTTTGCACATTGCACTGGAGGAATGATTGGGAGATACGGAGTCGTTACAAGTTTGTTTCGCACAATTGGAGCAGTTGGATGAAACTCGAATCAATGCCCTATTGAAACAAGAGGCCACTCAAAGGCGACGAAAAAGTTATTATGATAGTAAATTAAAACCAAAATTTTTTATGTCCAATGATTTGGTACTGCTTTATGACAGTCGTTTTAAAAATTTTCCAGGAAAAATTTCATATTCGGTGGCATGGGCCGTACAGAGTCATTGAGGGTTTTCTCAATGGCTCAGTCCAATTGGAAGACTTTACGGGTGCTAAATTTACCACGTGTATAAATGGGAATCGGCTACGTCTGTATGCTACATAAACCCGGGACGGGTTTTATATCGGTGGGGGGGGGAGAGAGAAAGCCAATTTAGTATTGAAGTGACAGCGCAAGAGTTGTGATGGGAAGGGAAGAGCGTGTGATGATGAGATTATAGACGGGTTGAGTGAAGGTGAGCCGTCAGGAAGACACTAATAGGATAGGTTGTTATAGGCCTGTTAGGTTAAGTCATATCAGGAGGAGAACCAAGGTAGAAATTAGGAGTGGGGCTCTTGGCTGGCATTGTTTACATTGCAATTTCTTGATTCACGTTGCTAAGCACAGGTTTTAGAGGATTATCGTGAGTAGCGAAGATGGTGATTGAGCGTAAGAAGAGGACAGCTACGAGAGAGGAGCGACAGCGTAATGTCAAGACGAAGGGAGCATTGCCACAATGGAGTGCGTGATAGTGACCAACATGGAGCCGGTCGCTATGGACATTTTTTGGTCGCAAAGGAGACAGAGAGAGTTTTGCACGGCGCAGATGTATGGGTTTCTGAAGTTTCCGCAGAGGCTACCACCAATAGATATAGCATTATTAACAGAATATGTGATGAATTATGATCCGGAAGACGGGTCCAGTGTGGTTCATGGGAGAATTATTGGTAAAGATGAGGTGACGTTGAACAAGGCTCTATATCTTCCCATGGGTGAGCTACCAATATCGGGAGACTTGGAGTCTGATTTTGTTCCAAGCAAGTACTTCAAGTCGGGAAACGAAGCGTTTGAAAAAAATCAAGGGTGGAAGACAGCGGATGCGATTACGTCGGAGCTGGGAGAATGGATGCGGTTTGTGCAGAAGCGATTAGGGCTGAACCGACATTCGACGTATATGGCAAGGAGGTTATTGTTTTCAGCAATTGCGACGCTGGAGGGGATGGTCTTCAACTGGGCAGCGTATGTTGCGACTAGAATCCATGCGGAATTGGACGTGAAAAGAAGAACAGAGAAGGTTACCACGATGTTATGCTCCAACTACGTATGTGAAGCAATTAGATATCAATTGAAGCAACCTTTAATGGTGGAGAGACTAGACGCTGTAGCAACAGAGACAAGAATAGAGTCAACGCCATTGCCATCAAAACAAGTCGAGGAAGCGGTGATAGCAGAGTGCAGCTAAGCTAGGAATTACGAACGGACCAATGTCAGCTCGTCATCTAGAGAATTGGGTCGTCCCAGTACCAATATGGCCGTCACTCCACCAGTACTAGTAGAGTATTATCAATGGGTGGGTTTATCGGGAGCTGGCCAGCAGGCAAGAGAACTCAAGGAGTTAATCTCGGCACAAATTACTCAATTACAGATGGCCGTTGAGAAAATGGACAATGAGTTCAGCCTTAGACAGGTACTGGAGGAGAAGGACAAGATCATTGAGGATCAGAAGAAGAAGATTGGGGATTTACAACGTACTTCAGTAATGGACGCTCTCAAATATTCAAGATTAGAGTACCAATTCAAGGAGACCCAAGCGGAATGGGCCAAAGAGAACAAGTTGGCAAAGAGTCTGATGGAGCTTACCAAGCAGGAATGTATGGAGTTGCGGAACCAATACTAGGAGGAGAAGAATATGGTGGCGGAATTGGAAGCCGGGAGATCCAAATTGGAGGACGATTTTCGGAGACAATCGGAGAGCTCGAAGACGGAGAACGAGCAATTGAAGAGAAGGATTGCCGAATTGGAGGCAGAAATGATTATAGTTACCACGCAGCAAGGAGAGGTCAATCCAGCAAGTACCTCTTTACGGGAATTAGAGAAACAGGTGCATGCCCTGGAGGAGCAGTTGAAAGAGCGAGACATCGAAATTGCACTTTTGGAGTCTCAAGTTCGGGAATTGGGAGCACTTAACGAGGACTTGACAGCTTTATTGAACGGAGAGCAGGTGGGAGAGGGAGTTGGAGAAGAAGCTCAAGAAGTCGAAACCAATCTCACTTATGGAAATGATGAAACGGACCAAGGCGGACCAGAGGTTCAGACATTGGAGGAAGCCAATGATGTGGTGATATTGTAAAACGTAGTACGAGGTGGTTTGCGAGGACGCTGCACAGTAAGGCGTGGGGCTATGTAGAATGTATAAATGTTTTTTTTGGTTCGTTATCGGTTAAATAGTAGTAATGTTGGAATTTAGATGAATGGTTAGTTCGATTAGTTGTTAATAGTAAGAAGTTAGGAACATATGCGGTTAAGAAGCCAAAGTTTCACAACCTGTGGAATCTGCTGAATGACGATTCATATTTTGGTAGGATAAAGAGGTTGAGGAAGAAGGAATGGGGGCCAGACTGTGATAGTCATGAGTCAGGGTAAAGCTTGGAGCTACCCTTTTGTTTTCTTTGCTTTTGTGTTTTTCTTTAGTATTGGATTTAAGAAAAGGATTGCTGAAACTGTGATTGAGATATTGAAAATTATGAATTCGAATTAATTAATTTGGAGAAAGAAAGTGTGATTGTGATAACAAGGATTATTGCATTGTGTTAGTAGCATTGGAAGATTGAGTAAAAGTAAAAGAATTGAGAATTGAAGTACAGTGGAAAGAGATTAAGCATCCTGTAGATGTCAGGAATGTCAGTGATATTGAGTAGCTGTAGGGCAGTGAACGATTGTAGAGATTGTGAAGGGATTGAATTGAGATGAGGAAGAGAACTTTGGAAGTTTTAGATAATTAATACATAATCAATTGTGACATAACATATCCAATTCATACAACGAGTCTTTCTCCGAGATCGAACCCACCTATACTGATCAAATATCTTGGTGTTTTGAGTCCGAGTCAAACGACGATTACAGAGCACAACCGCCTTTTGGCCTAATCTACAATCTATCGCAGACTGAGTTGGCGGAGTTGCAAAAGTACATCGATGAGAATCTAGCCAAGAATTTCATCCGTCATTGAAAATCGTCAGCTGGAGCACCCATCTTATTTGTGAAGAAGAAAGATGGCTCATTGTGGATGTGCATGGACTATCAAGGCCTCAACAAGATAACAAAGAAGAATCGTTACCCATTATCCTTGATTTTTGGTCTCTTAGAACAACTTGGACGTACAAAGATCTTTACAAAAATTGATCTAAGAGGAGCTTACAACCTCATACGAATCAAGGAAGGAGATGAGTGGAAGACAATGTTCCATACAAGGTATGGCCATTTTGAGTATAATGTCATGTCCTTTGGTATTACCAAAGCTCCAGCGGTCTTTCAATGTATGATGAATGATATTTTTCAGGAGCACCTTGATGATTTTGTTATCATCTACTTAGATGATATTTTGATATTCTCCAAAAACGAGGAAGAGCATGAAAAGCACGTTCATTTGGTCTTGGAGAAATTATGCGAGCGAGGACTATATGCTAAGTTGAAGAAGTGTTTATTCTACCAAATGGAGATGGAGTTTTTGGAGTTTGTTGCGACTACGGAAGGCTTGAAGATGGATCCTAAGAAGGTGGAAGAAATCGTGTCTTGGGAGGTTTCGAAGACGGTTAGATACGTACAATGTTTTTTTGGTTTTTCCAACTTCTATCGGATCTTCATCAAGAATTACTCTCAAGTTGCTACTTCTCTCACTCGGTTGACATGCAAGGATAAGCTAGAATGGAGACCTATAGCAGAGAAGGTGTTTCAAGACCTAAAGATTGCATTTACTACGACTCTAATCTTGGTACATCCAGACTTTACAAAGGCCTTCTATTTAGAAACTGATGCTTCAGATTTTGCTTTGGGAGCTGTACTTTCACAAACGGGAGAAGACAAGAAGCTCCATCCGGTTGCATTCTATTCTCGAAAGTTCTCTACTGCTGAAATCAATTATGAGATCTGCGATAAGGAACTTCTCGCTATAATGGATTCTTTTCAAAAATGGCATCACTTTCTTGAAAGAGTTGCACACCCAGTGACCGTATACACAGATCACAAGAATTTGGAGTATTTCATGTTGGCTCGAGTTCTAAATCGACGTCAAGCTCGGTGGAATATGTCGCTATCTAGGATTTGCGAAACAACTATCAGAGCTACAAAATATATTGAAGCTTGAATTACAATTTGTTCAAGAATCCTACGAGGTGTCTGCAGATAGATTTTGGAATCAAGCACCTACTTTCAAAATTGGAGCTAAAGCATGGCTTCTTTGACTGAATATCAAGATCAAGGGACCATGTGATAAGTTGGACTATCGAAGATTGGGACCATTTATCATTCAGAAGCAAATCAATCCAGTGGCGTACCGTCTGGAATTACCAGCTTCTATGAAGGTACGTCCAGTCTTTCATGTTTCTCTGTTGGAACCTTATCGAGAGTCGTCTTTTCCTAAAAGAGTGCAATGTCCACCACCTAGTATTGAAATCGAGAACCATGAGGAATACAAGGTTGAAAAGGTGTTGGATTCACGGCGAAGGTGGGACAAGTTAGAGTATCTTATTCATTGGTGCGGCTACGATATTAATGAGCAAACGTGGGAGCCAACTGAAAATCTTGCCAATGCATCGTAAAAGGTACAGGAGTTTCATTAACAATATCCTCATAAACCTAAGCCGGTTCGACGATAGCTTCCTTCTGAAGCTTGGTGACTTAAGAATATAAAAAAGGAGGAGAGCACTACCAAAATTCGTAGTTGATGTAGTTATTTTCTCCGAGATAAAGTAGAATTTTTCAGTAGCCAAGAGATAGATACTATGCTAGTCAAATTATCTCAACCAACTAGCTCACGAAGGTGACCCCGAGATGAAGAACCACCTACACCATGACGACGACGGAGGATACCGAGTAACTCATCATTGGTGATTGTATTTGAGTTCGAGCCTACTTACGATGGTCAGCCAGAAGGCATGTTTGCAGGACAATTTCATAATGAAGACACGGAAGTTCATGCTTGGTTAGAAGTTGAAGGCGTGGGCTACTATTGTTGGCTTCAAGGGCCGATGAACCACTTACCTCGTGAACAACAGTTGGAATTCATAGCAAACGTTATGCGACAGATCTTCATTTTCTTACGATGGTACTGATTAAGAACAACATTGCTTCTCAGAGACTTCAATGCTAAAGGAGGGGGTGATGTTAGGGACATAGGCCTTAGAACCTTCTAGAGACAAGTTTCTAGAATCTTCTAGAAGCAAGTCTCTGGAACCTTCTAGAAGCAAGTCTCTGGAACCTTCTAGAAGCTCCTTAGTTAGTTGAAGATGTTAGGGACATAGTCTATAGAACCTTCTAGAGACAAGTTTCTAGAACCTTCTAGAAGCAAGTCTCTAGAACCTTCTAGAAGCTTCGTAGTTGGTAGAAGTTGCTTGAGAAGCTTCCTAAATAGGAGTATATATTGGAATCGAGGCTGAAGAGTTCTTCAGTCTCGACAACACATCTCTTGGAGTTCTAGTTCATCTCTTTGGTGTTGTTCTTGTATTCATCTGATTAATCAAGTTCTTGCCAGTTCTTCTTGAACTTCTTGTTAGATCTCAAGTCTGTATTTCTGTGTCCGTGACAGCTCATTGGGCATGGTATTCAACTAATAGAGATGAAGTTTCCCATTTCTTGCCTTCATCCAACTATGCCTTGCTTTCATCGGTTCTAATTAGCCTCCTACTAGTTTAGATTTTTATCCTTATGCTTCTATCTTCTCTCAAGCTTTCATACTAAACATTTAGGTTCTATATTTTTTTTAATGCCAAAATCTAAACAAGTAAAAAAAAATAAAAATAAAATTTCTTATACCAAATTATTTTAATTTAATCTAATAACTACTCTAATAGACATCTAGATTTATTGACATAAATATGTTTTAATTAATTTTTACATAGTATAAGTATTTACAATATGACAACACTCCTACAAGTCATGTCAATATAACAAAGTATGTAATTTAGCATCTCTTGAATTATTGCAACTAATTCTACTATCTACAGCATATTGATAACAGGTGACTATGGATCTTATTACGTGTTTGTGGCAGACGCTTCATAATCATATCACAACTACCATCTTTGTGTATCAACTCTTGAAGCAATTTTACTTTATTGTAGTATGCTCAGATATTAATGTTCAAGTACTTGTATAAGTCTTCTTTGATACTGTCTTTCGTCACCATGGATTATCTTGTGTCATCATTCCAGATTGAGATCCATACTTGATGAAAAGTTATTAGTAAGCCTTATTCAAGCTACTAAGCACACAACTTGCTATGTCTATAGCTTTTTATCTCCAAACAAATGGACAAATAGGGTGTGTAAATTGGACCTTGGAAGATATGCTATAGACACTTATGGTGGTTCATTATAATATTTAGGATGAATATTTGATGCCTGTGAGTGTAAAATTCATTCTTCAATCTAAATTACAAGATGGCCTCAATCAAAAGTTACTTGTAATTAGTGGTATGAAGTAAAGTATACAATTTGCAAAAAACCAAAGAAGAACAACTACAATACAAGTGAAAAAAATGAAATCAAGTAATTACAACATCCAAAACTAAGCCACAGTTTGTTCACTGTATTTTTATCTAATAAAAAATAAAAATAAAAAGTAAAAAATCTATTTTTAAATAGGTAATTTTATTTTCTTTCCACTCATATAAAAAATATATAAATTCAAATTATTATGAGTAAGTTATAAAGTTTTAAAGATAGGAAGTAAATAATTAAAAAATAAAATAAAAATATTTTACCTCAAGGATAACTTCCTTATAGATCAAGGGTTTGAGCCTCACCAAGGCTCAAATGTAGTATATAATAGTGTCTAAGAGAGGTAACAAGGCCTTAATTTTATCCTCTTAACTACTTTTAAGGTACTACAATCTATATGGGACTTGTGCACATCCCTTGCTACAAGGACTACACTAACTATTGGTCCTCCTATTTTCTACTAGAAGGACTAATATTTTTGAATTTTTGATCATATCATGGTATTCAAAAACATCCAATTCTTCCTCCATTTCTTCAAAAAGGTTTCCAAAGTTGTAAAACTCATTTTTACCAAGATCTTAAAAATTTCTCTAAAAATTCCTAAATATTACTATATAAATTCTAAATAAATTCTGAAAAATTCTATAATATTTCTATAATGCTAATATCCATTTAATGCTATATTTTTCTACGTTAGTGATTTTTGATAATAAAAAAAAAATCAATTTAAACCCACTATAAATCCTATTTTTTTTTATCAATAACTAAAATGACATGAGGTTCTTTCTCATGCTTCTTCTAACTACTAATATTTATAGTTTTTATAAGTAGTATATATAGATAAAAGACCAATATAAATATTGGTTTTAATAAATAATCCTTAATATTCAAAAATGAATAAAAATACTAAATCAATGAAGATAATTACCTCTAAGTCTTATTAAGTCTCCATTTCCACCACTAACATTCTAATTTTCTATTTCTTTCAAGATTTCTATACTATTCACTATATATTGTGATTTAAATCATTTTAAATCCATATTTTTATCCTAAAATAACAAGTGAGTCAATTTGATGACTCACAATGCCCTTAGAGTTTACTTATAATGATAGTATTTAAGCAAGTACTGATCATTCACCATTTTTTTTTTATATCAATTAGCATCCAATTATGCCAGCAACTCTCCATTACTCCATTGATACCAACAATTGAAAAATGGACTTATTTATATAATGGCTTACAATCACCTTATAAGAGGCATAACATTACCTCCTTACTATACAGAATTAATATAAGCAATATATGGATAATGAGTGGAAACACAAGACCTTTAGGGAGGGTGATCAACTATTACTCTCTAACGCCAACTTGTGACTTGCAACATCAATCTAAATCCATAAATTAGTACTTTGGTGGCTTGGATCTTTCCATACTTTTGCAAAGATTTTTTATGTTGCATATTACCTCGAGCTTTTGCCACATATTTAGGTCCACCTAGTCTTCCATATTTTACAACTGAAAGAATTTCATATTGAACCAAAGAACTTTCCGAATTGACACCAACTACCACCACTACCAATTGTACTTGATGATCAATAAGAATATGAAGTAGAAAGCATTTTGGAGTATTACTACCTTCTCTATGGTAGTGGACGTCGACAACTTCAGTACAAAGTTATTTGGAAAGATTATTCTATTCATGATGCAATGTAGGAACCTACACAAAATTTCATCCATTGCCAAAAAAAAATTCAGAAATACCATCAAGAGCGAAACAAAGAGGTTAATAGGGATTAACTATAATAGGATATAGATGAGATATTTGAATATGAATAGATAGTGAAAACCATAGAAGTTTCTAAAATTAGAATTAGATTAGTGGACTACGTAGGATCTATCATAGAATATTATAAATAGAATTTAGGGTAATTATTTAGGTAGAGTCCACCATAGAATCTTCTAAAAAAGAATTTAAGGCAATTATCCAAGTGGGGTTTATGATCTAAGAACATTCTAGAAAATCTAAGGTAGTAGAGTAAAGTATAAATAGGACTGTCTAAGGCCTTTTGGGGCATCTGGTCAAGTATGGCTTTGGATCCTTTGTCTTAATACAATTGGATTTTATATCTTCATGTTTTGTTATGTTCTGTCTTAATTTTGATTGCTCAGTTTGTCTTTTGTGTTCCATTTTATTTAGTTCTATTTAGTTTTGTTTTGGTCTAATTTGTCCTATCTTATAATGAAATTTTATGTTGCTATAGATTAAAAGGATCTTAGACACTTGAGATAGATTAGTTATGTTTTAAGAATAATATGTTTTTTTCTTAAATAGGTGGTGAAATATAGCATATTTGATATCACAATCTTGGAAGAGACTCTTAATATTTGATAATACTATTGGAGATAGAAACCACCTATGATGGTATTCCAAATGTTTTATTTGAGAAAAGTTATAAAGACCTCATCAATACTCAAATATCAAGGTTGTCTTTCCATCTGGTATGGAATACTATCAATGGTTGAAGACACCTATTATCTACTTTCAAAAAGAACAAAGATTAAAGTATGCAACAAATATAATTTGTTGCATCTTAAATTTCTTCAATATATGATTACTATTCTTTATAGAACTTATATTTAAAAAAGAAGGTAATATCATGGATATACATATTTACTTAAATTAAAGGAGTTAAAAAGAAGTAAATAAAAATAAGTAAATATGATAGTATCTTATGGAGAAGCTTTTAAGAAGCTTAATAGACATGGATTTGACCTTTTATGTATTTATAAGTGATTAGTATGTTAAAAAATTGGCCAAAAAATTGACAATATATTGCATATGTTGATCACTTGTGATATAAGTTAGCCATATAGCACACATGTAGGAAACTTATCTTACAAGCTAAACATATATTTTACAAATTGAACTTGTACTAAAGGTCCTATAGAATGCTGCCACGTGGTTCCTAATTAGATAGAATAAATAGAGGTAAAAGTAAAGTATTTCTTATTTTTGTCAACATCTATTTTCTTCCTAATCTTATTTCAAGAGTCTCTATTCTCTTCAAGTAAAAAATAAATATATAAATATTTTGATTGTTTGTGATTCATATCCTTAACAATCTATTGTTGAAAAAATATAAAGTATCTTGAAAGATATAGATTAAAAAAAAAAAAAAAAAAAAAAAAAAAAAAATTATAATTATAATATTACAAGAATTTATATATATATATATATATATATATATATATATATCTATGTGTGTGTGTGTGTGTGTGTGTAATATTCTAAAAGATAGAATAAATGATTGTCAAAAAAATTAATTATTTTAAATTAAAAATAAATTAAAAATAATTAAAAATTAAAAATTAAAAGAATAAAGAATCAAAATAAGAAAAATTTGTTATTAAAAAGAAAATAAGTTTCCAAAAGACTTGTGTTATGCAATTTGAAAGATTGATTCAAACTATATAATAATTTTTTTGATTATAAAGAAATATTAAAAATAATTTTTTATAAAAATAAAATTTAGATAGAAATATTTTGATGACTATTTTAATCTAAATAAAAAATATTTAATCACCAATAATCAAATTTAATATATATATATATATATATATATATATATATATATATATAGAATAATCTTTAACAAAATATTTTAATAGAAATAATCAAAATTTTGATTAGACCATTGCTTTCGACTAAGCTAATAGATATAATTCTTCTGTTTGGATTAAAAATATACTTAATCAAAACAATGTAATGATAGACTTTTTTTAACATTATAAATTAATTAATTAAATATTACTTCAATATAATAAAATTAAGTTTTTAAAATATTTAATACTAAAATTAAAACATATATAATTTCTATTATTAAAAATAAATCAAATAGATTTTTTGTAAAGAAATTTAAGACAAGTACATTGACTTGATTTTTATTTTTATCCTTATGAAAGAAATTTAAATTCAAACTTTAAGAAATCTTAAGTAGAGAAATAATAAGAAATAAAAGAGTTAAAAATAAAAGCTTAATAATCTATTATAAAAAATAATAATATTTTAATATATAAAAAATAATAATAGTTTAATTTATAAAAATAATAATAATAATAATAAAGTTAATTATTCACATTTTATACTTTGTTTTAAACAATATTACATTAGCAATTTGTCAATCAGATTTATTTTAAAAAATCAGAATATTGGTGTTTTATTAAAAGTAAATGTTAAAGATAAAAAAAATATTATAAATAGTAATTTATAGATTAGAATTTGACTATTTGTTTTTTTTCTTTTCTTTTTTAACTAGTTTGGCATCAAAGTCTTGTAAAACATAGAGAGCAGATTTAAATCTATCCAAATATTTGTTTATAAGCCAATTGTATTTATACATGTTATAGAGATAATTCTTCAAATACATTAGAAATATAATTAAATATAAAATATAGAAATTTAATAATATTATTCAAATATAAAATAATCTTATTATAATATAATTTGAAAATTTAGACATATTTATTGTAATCCAATTATGTATTTAATTAAAATAATTTCACATTATATATAGACTTTGTTATAAAATATTTAAATATAATTTAACTATATTTTAAAATATCAGAAAAGAATTTAAAAAGGATGTTGAATAATACACAAAATAATGACCAAAAATAGAATACAGCAAAAGTTCTTCAAAAAATAACCAAATCTAGAATTAAAAACAATAATAAAATACACATAGCTAAAATTAATTTCAATTTTCATTACAAATGGATTAGAATTTAGATGGCCATGAAGATTTAAAGATTTAAAGACCATATTACAATTAGATGGTGAAATTGAATTACGATCAATGAGATTATAATTTATACACTTCCTAATCTATAATCTCAATCCAATAAAACTTCTATGATAAAATATACCAACGTGTTTCTATATAATGGGGTGTTAATAAAATCATATTTTATACTCTATATATTTATCAATATGAGGCAGTAAGACTAACTTTTGTTTTATGACAATTTAAATTAAACTAAAGAAATTCCAACTTCATCTATTAAAACAAAGCACAAGGCGTCACGTTAAAATTTTTTTGGTTTGCAAAAGTAATTCAGGTCTAGCTAAGTTGTTAACTTTGATGAACATCAGCTTCAGAAACTCATCTTCTTCAATTGTCTAGTCTGGTGCTGCTTCTCTGTGACCTCAACAAATGTGAAGCATTCACTTCAAAGCCATTTCCGAGGCAAGCTTCAAACAATGGAATTCCTCACACAATTGAGCTATAGTTTCTTTCCAGCCCAGACAGAATTTGCCTGATATGGTCCCCAAGTGCGTGCTTCTCTGTCGGTGGAGAGCATGCACTGAACTGCTCCGATAAGTAGGTGATGGCGTTTCTTGCAATCTCAATGCTCCAGCGCTCTAGCTTCCGATTGTTAGTTTTTGCACAAGTTTACGGTGCTGGTGCTAGCAGCCACCGAATGGTTCCGTAGCTTAACGTGGACGGGAGTAAAGTTACAGAAGCCATGTTCAGCCATCTGATAGGACACAGTGTTTTGGCAAAAGATTGCCGGAGCAATAAGGCATCTCATGGTTTGCGTACTACGTGACTTTTGTGATCCAACAGTTTTTCTCCGTGACAAATCTACATCCTAACCTCCGAGACACTGAGGTGGCTCATCCTCCTACTGTGAACTCCTTTTTTTCAAGCTCGGGCTACTTGGGGATGCATGGATTGATCGAAACTGCATGCCTGGTGTTACAGATCATGTACAAATGGAACAGACAGCGGTTATGTCACCGACAATGGTGAACAAGCCCTGGGTGTTCTTAGAAATGTAATGCGTTGGTGCCGTCTGAGTTCAAATGGCAGGGGACTTGCGTCCAAATCTTGTGGAGAACCTTGAGTAGCTGTGAAGCTTTTCTCTTGGCTCGCGCCGTGCAGTCACTCTGAATGTGAAGCAAGAGCTTGGTTGGTGCGCCATGTGCAACGGCTGCTTCCCGCATGGCGATGGAGTCGCTGCACATCATTCTAAGTGTTCCAGCTGCATATTCTGTTCCTCTGTCTGAAACTTTCAAGATAAGCTCTACAAGCACGGGCACTGCCAGCGCGTAGTCGATGATGGCTGCTTTGCCTTCTTCAATGGTGCCTAGAAGTTCCAAGATCGCTAGGGCTTTCTCTGCTGTCGCAGAGAGCGTCACACCCACGTCTAGGGCTCTGTTTAGGCGAAAAAATACTGGACTTCGTAAGATTACTAGAAACCTCCACATATCCCTACTTCACGCTGAAGAACACATGTGATGAGAACCCATAAAAAAAGCATCAGGGACATAAACCTGGGAACACACGTACCGGTGTCAATTTTCACGCAGCAGGCAGAGGGCCAGCAATGTCTTGTTGGCCATTTTGACAAGCTTGTGAGGTTTCTCATCACGAATTATTTTATTTAACGCATCCATCAATCAGGCCATGCACCCGTCATTCCCTTGAACTCCTCTTCAAAGAGAGTTTCTCCAGAAGGTGACATGCGTTATCTCTAGCATCTTGTCTTCCCTGGCACAAGTAACATGTCACCACTGACAAGAACTCCACTGTGGTCATCAGTCGTGTAATGGATTCCGCTTCGCAAAGGATCGTCAAGGCGGCGAGCGACTCCTCAAGCACGTGAGGGAGGTGCCTTTCGTCATAGGTATCACGAGCATTCATTCCATCTGTAACGGTAATGTTGCTTGACAGCAACAGAGAGATAATAGACGATGCTGTCCCTGATGACTGGATGAGCTCCTTCGATGCCTGACGATCTTTGCTCAGCTCTTTGTTTAGTCTGCTAATAGTCATCTCAGTGCAACTACCAGCTTTTGATATATATCAAAAGCGCTCCCAAATCCCATTCTTTCAAGTCTG
Source organism: Physcomitrium patens (assembly GCF_059467195.1). Classification (NCBI taxonomy): domain Eukaryota; kingdom Viridiplantae; phylum Streptophyta; class Bryopsida; order Funariales; family Funariaceae; genus Physcomitrium; species Physcomitrium patens. Next base: position 3,242,289 of record NC_143412.1, on the reverse strand, counting down.
ATACATCCGACAAGATGGAGGACCCACCCTCAGAAGAGCATTGCTGCGTGAGAGAGCACTTGTCCATGCTATCCGAAGCCGAGCTGTAGGAATCATTTGTCCCCTTCACTCGAAGAAGATGGCGAAGTTGGAACAGGTCCAGACAGCGGGATGCCAATTCCAGACGTGTCGCGGTGCAATACCTGCTTCACATTCTGCTCCTGCAGATGGCAGTCATAGGCCGCCCATACAAAGGTGGCCTTCTTGCCAAAATCTGGAATGCTTGGAGAAGTGCGAGGACTCAACACCGAGCTTGCACAATTCCCGAATATGCCGCATACGAAGAGTTGCGTACCCCTTGTCTGCCACAACCTCGAATCTGACATCTGCTTTCGCATCCTTTTCCTCTTCTGATCGATAACCTAAAGTTAAGTCAAGTCAGGCCCTCTCCACCTCCTCGCACTACTTTCACAAACTCTACCTTCCGTCCTTCTGGTGAAAATTAATTCCAAAAGAACCACTACCCAAGGAAAACCTCGCAGAAGTACCTACAATGCTGCTTGTATCATAATTTGAAACGGGAGTCTCAGCTCCTCTACAAGCATCAACAGCTAACATAACACATCCATCAAACTCCATCTCCAGCAGGACTCACAAACCAGTCATCGCCTGGCTCGAATACCTCTCCAGAAACAAGCCTTAAACCTTGAGTTGCAGTGCTCCACCGAATTCCAACGTAAGTAAACAAGCCAACGTCCAAACTCCGCTGCGGTCGATCACGAAGTCGATCACGGTCGATCACGATCATGACTTCGGAAGCAAGCTTGATTGTCTGGTCTTCATCGCGTTGGTTGACTACACTCTTCTGTACGAGCAGGATCGCGGAACTGTCTGCGTCTCGCGGACGCTAGCCCCGACCTCGTCGCGTGCCGTCGGATGCTTCTGTCAGACCCCTGCCGATGAGCCGTCGTCGTCGACTGCCTCTTCCCCCTCCCCCTGGCATTGTCTCCTCACGACGACTCCGATCAGCATTCGACACCTCCACGCCAAAACCATCGCTTGACCACCTCCAATCCTCGATGCATGCAACGAGAACAACAACAACAACAGCAACGGCTTGGTGATAGGTCTCTACGAATCAGCGGAGATGGGGGGGCGTCGTGTCTCGCACCGCGCATCGACGGCACAGTTCAAACACCTCGCCTCGGAAATGGGAAAAAGGCTCTTTGCCACCACGCAGCAATCTCATCACCGTCTTATAGCAATTTCTGTGAAAAAACAAACAAATAATGAAATGCAGTGTCATCATCCATCCATGCTTGCCTCTGTCCGACACAAATTACCCTCTATACAAAGTAATGAAAAATTAGGGTTTTGCGGACTCTCTGTGGCCCTGCAAAAGGTTGGAAAAAGTCACTTTAAAGTTTTTCAAGGTTAAGAGGAAGATTTCTCCGCATGGGACAGAGTTTCAAAGGTCTTTGACTTGTATATTTTCACCCAGAGGGGTAAATTTTCTGGGTATTTTAGTATCCTCTGGTGGGTAAGGGGTAAATAGAGAAATAACTGGGGTAAAAAACCTACTCTTGTTTGGTCAAGGGAAGTCAGCGCAGGTCGACTGTACCAATCACGGGATGGGTACGTAGACCGCGGGTGTTGTCAGTTTGTGTCTTATCATTGGCTTCCCAGTAATAGAAAGATAACTTCTGCTTTTTCATTTTAAACTTATATCTTAGAAAAATTTGTGTGAGTGTGTGTGTATATATATAAATATATGTATATATTATATATAAAAAAAAATTAGATATAGGGGAATGTTAAATAGACCCAAGATTTTACTAAATTAAGACACCTATCCTAACCATTATGAAAGATAAAACATGTCCTCTAGATTTATTTTTCCACTACTAGATCTAAAACCATGAAACCAACCATATTCATCTTGATTACCATATTCTTCATCATGGATAGGTCAGTTTAGTAAAAAAAATTTGTCTATTTAATATTTCCCTTGATATTAGATAAAGATATAAAAGAAGTCTTTTCATTTGTTGAATAAGAATGAACAAGGATGAACAAGGAAATGGATGGATGGTAGTGCCAAAGATTGTTTTGTCCAATGGCACAGTTTTCTGCTAGTGTGTATATATGTTTCAAATCATTTTAGAACTAATACATAAAATGATGATTTTTCTAAAAGTTATCCTTGTATTTGAAATATTTGGATGTAAAGAATATTCATGAATTCTTTTGATTTTATTATAATTAATGATGTGTAAATCTATTCATTGCTAATTTATTCAAATACATACAAAATAGATAAATGAATTTGAATAATAGATTTAATTAATGAATAAATAAATATATTTATTTAATATTAATTTATAGATAATTTTTGATCAATTGAAATAAATTTATTTACTTCAATTCTAATTTTACATATTCTTAATGATATAAATATTATCACAAAGAAAATAATATAATGATGAATTATAAGTTGACTTTTTAAATAATCAAATTTATGTGGTATTGGTAATATAGTTGGTATTTTGTATGATATTTATAAATATTATACATGCATAATATAAAAATTAAGTAAAAATATTAAATATTAAAAAAGTTGTATGAATTATATTTTATTTCAAAATTAAAATAAGATATTAATTTTTTATTTATAATTTAATAGATCACTTTGTTTTCAAAAGATTGTTGAGAATATTAGAATTGCTTTTAAAGAAATTTTATTATTACAAAAATTACAAAATATCAATAATTTAATCAACAACAAAATAATTTATTTAGATGGCATCAAAGTAAAGTTTTACAATTTTATAGTCCATCATTAAGGATGATTATACTCATGTAATAAGACATTTGTATTGTTAATGCATAGAAATAGGTAGTTAGAGCCGTTTTTAATAAGTTTTTAGAATTGAGACTAAGTTGGTGGTCCATATAGAATCCACCATAGAACATTCTATGAGGACTTGGGGCAGTTATTTAAATAAGGCCCACCTCTAGAATCTTTTAGAAGAGACCATTATTTTAATAGGATCCATCATTAGGGATATTCTAGAAAGTTCTAGGATGGTTGAACAAAGTATAAAAAGAACTGAATAAAGTCATTTGGATATTTGATTAAATATGGCTTTGTTCCCTTTTTTTTAATTAAATTTGGTTTGTATTTTTTTTTTGTTCTATTTTTTTCTATTTTCTTTTATTCTTTTTTATCTTTTATCATTCTATTCTATTTAATTTTTTTTAATTTTATTTTGGTCTACTCAGTTCTACATTGTGATGGGATTTATGTTGCTATAGATTAGAAGGGTTTTAGATCTTAGAGAGAATATAATTTCATTTCATTGATATCAAAGTAAATATAAGTTTGTTCTTTGGTAGTGTATTGATAGCTACTATCTAGTTATAGGTCAGTTGTTGTGGACATATTGAGTATTATTTTGGAGCTATTATGAGCTACTTTTAAAAAGTGAGTTGGAAAGAAAGAAGACGTTTTAGTAGCAATGTTCTTCAAAGAAATTATAACATAGAAGATATGGTGCAACATTCTTAGATGGAAGTTCACTTACAACGCTTCTGTCAAGGACAAGAACTCGATGAAAAAACAATTCAAACAAGTAAGCCTTCACTCAAAGAAAAGTAACAAAATATGAATAATAAGTATGTATATTGAAAAGAGAAACTAGAATGGCTATTGCCAAAAGACAAGAAAACTAGAGACCCTTGAAACTAGACTAGAAGTAAGAAAGGAGTTGACAAGAGTGAAGAAGCCTTCATTCTTGTCTCTATATATACTATCTAACTAGGGGCTACGTGGCGACGCTCTATAGGACCTCCAATATGTGTTGACTTTGTAGGACACATGCCTTGACTTACAAGGCAAGTTTTTCTACGTGTGGGCTACATAGTTAGCTTGAACTTCAAGCTAACAACATGTGTGGCACATGGCCAACTTGTTGACCACGTTTCTAATCCAAAAAGTCAATTAAAGACACCTAAGAAGTCAAAGTAGCATCTAGGAAGTTTCTAGGAAGCTTCTATATTAAATATTATAGAATTAACTTACTTTTATCTACTTTTACTTACTTCTACCTATTTCTATATGTCATTATTAGCTTACATGATTATGGCCATGACATTACCCCCCCTTCTAGAAACGAGTTCCACGAGGAGCGGTCATCATATGTTGAGGAAATCTATGATGCGACGAATTGTATTCGCTACATACTCTGATCTTTGTTCTCTTCGAAGATGATTGATAGGGCCTCTCAACCATCGGTAGTGTCCCATACCAGGGTGGGAAGACCACCCAGTTATTTGATCATTGTTGAGGCCTTCGTAACTTCCTTCGAATAGAATATTCGAAACACCATCAGGAGTTGTTCCTACCACTAGCAAAATCACCAAACATCGAGAGTCCCTTCCCAAATTGTGATACCAAACGCGTTGTATGTCACCATCTGTTTGAGGAAGAACATGTCGTTCTTGAAGATCTTCATCTCGATTGCGTCGTCTTGAAGGTTGTGACAATCGTAATGTCTCGTCCGGCAAGTCAGCAAATGAAGGTTCTTGAGTTGAATCTGCTGGTTGTTGGCTCTCCATCTAATTAGCGTCACAAATGCAAAGAAGTTACAAACAAGGATAGAAAATTGAATGTTATCTTGCCTCAATCTTGACTCTTTTATAAGAGAGATTTTCATCTTGGTTTTGATGGATGTCGTTGATGAAAAACTTTGACTTTAGCTGATGCATTTGCTAGATTCCTAGATGGCTCCCATGTGCGTTCACTAATATCATATCCGCGCCAATGAATAAGATATTCCAGCTTATTTCGGCGCCACCTTGAGTCTAATATCTCTTCCACCTCAAATTCTTCATTATTATCTACTTCTATAGGAGGCGGTGGCATTTGTCTTCTTCCTTGTATATCCATTGTCTTATATGGTACAAGAAGAGACACGTGGAATACAGGATGGATCTTCATTGACTCCGGTAGATGTAACCGATATGCAACTGGGTTGATCTATTCAGAAACAGAAAAGGGGCCAAGCCTACGATAGTCCAACTTGTCACAAGGTCGAGTAGTCTTGATATTGCGATGAAGTAGCCATACCTTATCACCCACGTTGAGTTGTGGTTGCTCTTTACGATATAGATCTGTGTTTATCTTTTGTCGTTCTTGAGCTTCCTTCAATTGCATCTTCATTATTGCATGTAACTCTGACAACCGATTTGCCATATCTTCTGCTGCAGGATTATCAACTTTTAAAAAATCAAAAGTATCAAGTCGTGGATGATAGCCATAATTGGCAAAGAAAGGTGTTTGTTGCGTGGAAGAATGTACCGTATTATTATAAGCAAACTTTGCCAATGGCAGAAGGGTTGTCCAATCATCTTGTTGGTAATTGATAGTACACCTTAAATATTGCTCCAAGACTTGGTTTACGCGCTCTGTTTGTCCATCAGTTTGAGGATGGAAAGCCGAAGATAGCTTTATGTCCACTTTTAAAATCTTGGAAAGGGTCCTCCAAAATCTTGACACAAATTGAGTTCCCCTATCCAATTTGATATCTTTAGGTAATCCATGATAGCGATAGATATTATCAATGAAAAGCTTAGCTGTTTCTTCACCTGTGAGAGATTTTGTACATGGTACAAAATATTCCATCTTGGTGAAACGATCTACTATCACAAATATAGAATCATAAGATCTTGAGCTTGGAAGATCTGTGATGAAATCCATAGAAACAGAAGACCATAGTTGTTATAGTATAGGTAATGGCTGAAGAAGTCCGTAAGGTCGATGACGAGGAATTTTTGATCTTGAACAAATATCACATGATTGTACAAAGTCTTTGACTGACTTCTACATTTGTGGCCACCAAAAATCTCTTGATATGAGTTCCAAAGTCTTATTATATCCAAAATGCCCTACTGCTGGAAAGTCATGACGTGCTTGAAGAACACGTAAATGTGCTTCTCCTTCTGGAACATATAGGCGTCCTTCAAAATATAATAGATTATTCTTGAACTCGAACTTATAAGGATCATGAGACTTGGAAGAATTATTCTCTATATCATAAACAAGAGGGTCTGAGGACATACTAGACTGGATTTGCTTGAGAAAAGTTGAATCAACAGTTAATGTTGATTTCATTGCTCGGAGATGAAATTGCTCCGATTTCAAGAGGACCATTCTTTGTTGCTCAAAAGCTGCATCTCCTTCTTTTGGTGCAAAATAAGAATGTCTAGATAGGGCATCAGACAAACCTTGTTGTTTTCTTGGCCGATAAGTGATAATGAACTCGAATCTTGACAAAGACATACTCCAACTAGCTTGACGACGGTTCAACACGCGTGCTGACATGAAATATTCGAGGTTCTTGTGATCTGTATACACAGTGATTGGACTAGAAGCGCCTTCTAGATAATGACGCCATTCTTGAAAGGAATCCACAATCGCAAGAAGTTCTTTATCGTGGATCTCATAATTGATCTCGGCTGCTGAGAATTTTCTTGAATGAAAAGCTATCGGATGAAGTTTGTCATCTGTTCCTATTTGTGATAAAACTGCACCCAAGGCAAAATCTGATGCATCTGTTTCCATAAAAAATGCCTTGGAAAAGTCAACACGATATAAGACTGGTGCAGAGACAAACGATGTCTTCAAGGCTTCAAATGCTGCTTCCGCTTCTTGATTCCATTGGAATTTATCTTTACTAGTCAAGCGTGTAAGTGGAGCTGCAACTCGTGAGAAATCTTTGATGAAGATCCGATAGTAATTGGTAAATCCCAAGAAACATTGGACATCTCTTACTGTCCTTGGAATCTTCCAATCCATGATTGTTTGGACTTTCTTAGAATCCATCATGAGACCATCATTTGAAATGATGTATCCTAAAAAGTCAACTTGAGTAGTGTGAAATATACACTTTTCCATCTTGGCGTACAATCTTGCATCTCTAAGTTTTTGTAATACTTGACGAACATATATTTCATGTTCTTCGACGTTCTTAGAATAGATCAGGATATCGTCTAGATAGCAGACGACAAAATTGTCTAAGAATTCACGAAATACATCATTCATGAGATGTTGAAAAGCAGCTGGTGCATTCGTGAGTCCAAAGGGCATGACATTATATTCGAAATGTCCATACCTGGTTCGAAATGCAGTCTTCCATTCATCTTCTTCTTTGATCCGTACTAGATTATATGCTCCTCTTAGATCTATTTTTGTATAGATCTTAGCTTGATTTAACTGGTCAAGGAGTCCTGATATCAAAGGTAATGGATACCTGTTCTTGATTGTGATCTTGTTGAGTCCTCGATAATCAACACACATTCGTAAAGATCCATCTTTTTTCTTTACGAATAGAATTGGAGCTTTTGCTGGAGATTTTGAATGGCGTATGAAATTCTTCGCTAAATTCTCGTCAATATATGTCTTGAGTTCAGCCATCTCATCTTGCGATAAACTGTAAATTGGTCCAAATGGTGGCTGAGTTCCTTCCTTGAGGTCGATTGAATAATCATATGGGCGATGCTCAGGAAGAATATCTGCATTCTTTTTCTCAAAAATGTCTTGATACTCCTGATATTGACTTGGAATGCCACTTGAAGTCTTTATGTTTTCAAAAATAAGTGCAGCATAAATAGCAAAAGTTGACCCTTCTTTTGCTGCGTGTATAATTACTTTTGCACATATCAGTACGAGTTTTACTATACTAGACTTATAATTTTTTACTTGGTTGGTAGAACTATTAATAACGCTCTGGGAAAAGTCAAGTTTACACAAATTCCAATCTATTCGAGGGTTATATTTTTTTAGCAAGGATAAACCTAAAATTACTGGATTGGACGGGGATTTAATTATGTTAAAAGCTATGTAGCTATCATGACCGTCTATTGTTACTTTTATAGGATGAGTTTCATAAGTGACATCTCCAGAAGACAAGGGACAACCATCTATGACTTCTACATGTACTGGTTTAGGTTTCTGTACAAAAGTTATTTTACGACTTTTAACAAATTGTTCATCTAAAAAACATGCTGAGGCTCCCGAATCTAATAAAGCAGAGGCTTTGTAATTCTTAGGTCCTAAATATAAGTCTATTATAAAACAAGGAGAGGGTTCTGAGGAGAGGATAGGACCTTCATTAGGAATTGTACAAGGTTCCAGCTGCATGGTCCCTATTGTAGGTGGACGAATCCGTTTTCCGACAAGTTTTCTTTGACCATCGTACCCCTCATTTTATAGTTGCGTCGTTTCTTTGGACAATATTGAGCAGTGTGCTTTGGTTCTCTGCAATATAAACATAATCCTTCTTGACGACGACGAATCTTTTCTTACAATGTTAGGGGTTTAAAATGTACTGCGTCAATTTGCATGTCTTCTACTTCTGAATGTACGTTTGGCAAAGATGTTGATGTTGCCATTGAATAATAACGTTGAGGTTCCCGTGAATGATTCTCGGATCGAAATTCGAAAAGTCGATTATCACATTTTATCGTAAAATCGATTGCTTGACTCAAAGTTTGAGGATCAGGTAAGTTGAGCATCAATTTCTTTACTTCGTATTGTAATCCATAAAAAAATTGACTGATGAGTACAGCATCATCCCACTTGATGTCAATTGCAAGTTGTCGAAATTGTGAAGCATATACTGTTATTGAGTGATTTCTTTGTCGCAGAATTCGGATCTTATTTGTTGCAACACGAGTTGCATCGTGTTCACCATACATAGATCGAAACTCCGCCAAAAAAACTTCCAAATTATCCAATATTGGATTTCGTTGTTCATGAAAAGACGAAAACCACGATAATGCAGAACCAGAAAGTAGAGTGCCAATAAACCTGACTTGTGATCCTGGAGTTGGATAGCTTTGCGATTGAAGTTCAATTGCCAATTGTACTTGATTGATGAATCCTCGAGACTTTGATCTCGTACCATCAAATTTCTCGGGTAAGGTAATTCTTGGTTCTCTAGTGCTTATAAGGTGTTGTACAATTGGAGAAGGAACATGATTTGTTGTAGATGTTGAAGCAGCTCCGATCATCTCTATATCCCCACTTTCTGCTATTCTTGTTCTTTCATGTGTTGGTGAATTGAGTTGATGCATCGCAAGCATTAACTCCTTCATTTGCTCTTGCATTTGTGCCATTGCACTCTTCATTTCAACAAGCTCTGCCATAATGACACTAAGAAGAAAAATTTGTTTGATACTACTCGAGACAAAAGAAAAGAAAGACTTGATAACGAAGAAGATACTAAGAACAATATTAGTTTAGAAGTGGGTAATCCGCAAACTTCTAATATGCTTATGCCTTGTCAAGAGAAAGGAGTAATCCACTCTTACTCAAGAAAAACAAAGCTCTGATATTGTAAGTGCACTCTTGTCATTCTGTCAAGGACAAGAACTCGATGAAAAAACAGTTCAAACAAGTAAGCCTTCACTCAAAGAAAAGTAACAAAATATGAATAATAAGTATGTATATTGAAAAGAGAAACTAGAATGGCTATTGCCAAAAGACAAGAAAACTAGAGACCCTTGAAACTAGACTAGAAGCAAGAAAGGAGTTGACAAGAGTGAAGAAGCCTTCACTCTTGTCTCTATATATACTATCTAACTAGGGGCTACGTGGCGACGCTCTATAGGACCTCCAATATGTGTTGACTTTGTAAGACACATGCCTTGACTTACAAGGCAAGTTTTTCTACGTGTGGGCCACATAGTTAGCTTGAACTTCAAGCTAACAACATGTGTGGCACATGGCCAACTTGTTGACCACGTTTCTAATCCAAAAAGTCAATTAAAGACACCTAAGAAGTCAAAGCAGCGTCTAGGAAGTTTCTAGGAAGCTTTTATATTAAATATTATAGAATTAACTTACTTTTATCTACTTTTACTTACTTCTACCTATTTCTATATGTCATTATTAGCTTACATGATTATGGCCATGACAACTTCTCAAATCAAATAGCTACTCTACAAGTGTAAATTAAAGCCTCTAGGATAAAAAAATTGACATCTACTAGGCTCAAATTAAGGAATTGTGATACAGATTCTAAAACTTAAAAGCAAGAAGATGTATGCCAATGGCTCTTCAGTATGCAACAATACCTCGAACTATTTGGAGCAAACACCATCAAAAGAATTATATATACAGTCAGCTATTTGACAGGTGCAATAGCCATTTGGTAATAACATCGAGCTCAAAACCATAGAATTTAAGGTAAATTTTGTGACTCAGAGGAGTTGAGGCCAATCTTTAGAATCAATTTTGGTCCATCAATGCAAAGAAGTTAGCATATAATTAGCTAGCTAATCTTACACAATCTAGGTGAGTATAAGATTATGTCTTCCAATTGAAGACCCTATGTCTCTAAATTGGTAATATTTTAGAGGCAAAGTTGATAGATCAATTTACGTAAGGGTTGAAATTTATGATTCAATGAAAGATGGAATTAAGAGATCCACAAACATTTGAGGAGGCAATTAAGATTATTGAAAGAGTCAATGCTATTAATTTCAGAAACTATAGAGCATAACATATAGCACACAGTCTTATGTTGCTATTTTGTACTATGATACAACATCTAATGTTGATAGAAATTGATGTCTTGTAAGGACCAATGATATTATAGAAATGACAAATATTAGCATAGAAGGGATCATGTTTCTATTATTAGGAGTTAGTATCAAGGACATGAACCTTGAATAAAAAAAATCTTCAATATACTCTTATATCACTAAAGAGAACTAGAAAGTCACTCAAAAGGTGATATAATATTAAACTAGAATGATTATTGCCGAAAACAAGAAGACTAGAAAATCTCAAAAAAAGACTAATGACTAAAAAGACATTGACAAGAGAGAAAAAGGCTTCTTTCTTGCCTCCATATATACTCTTAACTAGGAATTACGTGACAATATCTTATAGGACCTTCAAAACGTATTGACTTTGCAAGCCAAATGTTTTATCTTGCAAGGGAAGTTATCTATGTATGTGCCACATAGTTAGCTTATTCCACAAGCTACTATATGGAGTTAATTTATTTCATAAGCTACCAACACATGGTTAATTTATTGGCCAAGTTTTTATTCTATAAATATATCTAAAGTCAAAATTGCATCTATAAAGCTTTAAGAAAGCTTTTCTATAAGACTTTATAAAATTAATCTATATTTACCTACTTCTACTTAATCATATAAATAACTATTGGATTAAATATAAATATCCGTTACAGTTAGGCCATCAAATCAAAGATTGTCTAAAACGACAAAATTCAATCACCAATTATTTCAAGGCGGGTTCACAACTTCAAGGCTCACCAAGTCAATTAAAGGAGTAGATAAAAAAAAATATGGTTCTCCAATAAAGGCATCAAGGGCCAATACTAAGTATAGTTATTTTTTTTTAGAGATAAATGACATTACTTTGGACAATTATCAAATGGATTGACTAGTATGTCTAACGAGTTGATTAAGAGTATAATCATATCAAGTGCTTATGGATTGTGGCTCTACAAAAAATTATATCTTGATTGGGTTTGTTGATTGACTTGGGATTAAAACTAAGATGATCAAAGAATGAATTATATACCTAATATATGACTGAGAGAATGTATGAATGAGATATGTGAAAAAAAAAAAACTTCAAGTTTAGTAATACATATACCTTATAGAAAAAATTTAGAGTAACAAAACTTAGATATGACATTATCTTTAATATGCCATAGCTAAAGGTAGAAATTAAACAAGTTAATTAGCTAGCAAGGACAATTTCTTTCAAAGATGATAGATGTAAGATGATTTTTCATGTTTTTACATCAAGTGAGGTAGCAAAATGATCTATGGATAAAGACTTACTTGTAGAGACAACTTTTATGAAGAAGCATATATGGCATAAGCAACTAGTATATATAGTGGTTCCAAATCTTGCCTTAATGATAGAAAAGATAATAAAAAGAGTAAAATGAATAGAGAAATTCATACATGAATATTAGAAATTATTTCTAATCAATTTATTTAGTGGTGTGCCACCTAATTAAGGGGCCTTCTTTCAAATAGAACTATTGTATGGAGCCAAATCCACAAGTCGACTCCTTTATCACCTAGCATCGAATAAACTTGAAGAGTTGCAAAAGACATTGGATAAACTCTTGGAAAAGGGCCTCATTTGAAAAAGCACATTGCCATAGAAAGTACTTATATTATTTGTACCTTAAAAAGATGGTAGATTTTGGCTTTGCATCAATTATTGAGCCTTTTATAAACAGACAGTCAAGAATGCATATCTACTTCTATGCGTGGATGATCTTCTTGATTAAGTTTGAAGTGCAATCATCTTTAGCAAATTGAGCCTTTGGAGTAGCTATTGAAAGATACCTATTGCAAAAGAGGATATAAAAAAGACATCATTTTGTATGTGTTGTGGGTATTTTGAATGGCTTGTTTTATTTTTTGGCCTCACCAATGCTCTAGCTTCCTTCATTGATCATATAAATAGATTATTTTTAGATCTTTTAGATACGTATGTAGTTTTTTTCATTGATGATATTTTAATCTATACTAAAATTTCTATAAGACACGAGTAATATATATGAAAAGTATTATGTTAGCTTAAAGATAGTTGCTTCTATTACAAACAATCAAAGTATGAACTTTGAAAGTTGGAGGTTATCTTTTTGATGCATGTAGTATCCTTTGAAGGTGTGTATATATAACAAGATAAGATAAAAATAGGAGAGGATTAACCAATCACAAAAAATGCTTCTAAAGTGTGATCATTCTTAGGCCTTGTTAGCTATTATTGCCATTTTATTTGGTGATTTATATATATTGTTGCATTACTAATAAAGTTATTAGAGAATAATGCCCTGTTTGAATAGAAATTAGAATGAAAAAGTGCTTTAGATAAGTTGAAGGAGGTACTCAATACTGCTCTAATATTACAACTCTTTGAAGCCAACTTTCCTTGTACACTTGACATTAATACTTTCAATTTTACTATTTGCATGGTCTTTCAACAAAATTTTGATAGGAGGCTTCAACCTATAGCATATGAATCATGCAAGCTTACAAGGACAAAGCATAATTATTCTAAATGTGATTGAGACCAACTAATAATTGTACATGCTACAAAAATGTAATGATACTATCTGTTGAAAAAGCTAATGACTGTTTAAACCGACTATTGGTCCCTACTATATGATTTGAATTTGGAAAATATAAAATCTCAACATTAATGTTGGAAAGAAAAATTATAACTCTTTGCTATTCAACTTGAGTATAAACAAAGGCAACAACATACTGCCTTAGACACCTTATTGTAAAGACCTAACTTAGAGTCCAAATTAGAATATAATATAAAAATTACTACCATTTATAGTATTATTTCAAATCTAACTAGAAAAATGGAATAGAAAGAAGCTATACATTAAAATGCTTATTTCAAAATGGTTATTGATGGATTGAAGTTGGATGATGTACAATTTTAAGATTACTATCTTAGTGAGGGATTGGTCTATTTTAAGAAGCGTATTTATATACTTGAGCATGCTATATTCTAAATATACATGCTTCAAGAGAGAGACAACATTCTAATATCTGGACATCTATGGTATGAAAAGACTCTAGAACAAACTTTAAGGATATGATTTTGAGTAGGTTTGAATTATGATGCTCAAGCTTTTGTATACTCTTGCAAATCATGTCAATGTAATAAAGTACACAACATAGCATTTCCAAAGCTATTGCAGCCAATTCCATTACTTATGGCATGATGGCAACATGTGACTATAGATCTCAGTATGTATTTGTTGCAGATTCTTCATAATCCTACTATGTTTGCTATCTTTTTGGATTAATTCTTAAAGCAACTTTACTTGAATGTGGTGTCATGTAGTAATATAACTATATAATAAAAAATAAAATATAGATGTTATTATAAAAGAGCCTAGCAAAAAGATGTAGTAGAAAAATAAAGATAAACGATAAAAAGGTAATAAAAGATATAGTTTTAATATAGCTTTTTAATAGAAGAAACTTCTATTTTCTTTGTAGAGACATAATTGAGTCAAATCAAAGTAAATGAGATAAAAAAATGATATAGACATATATTGGAGGAACATTAAAAATATATTTTAGCAAAATTTACTTCAAGAAGTTAAGAATTGATACTTGGAGAGGATTGGATATCAACTTGGATCAAAATCAGACCTTGAGGCATAAAACCATGCACCTATAGTGATTCTAGAGTTCTTTGGTAGATCAAAGAGTGGGATTTGAGAGCAAACTTGGGAGAAGATTTTTGGACATTAGTCTTATATCAATTGAATTAATAGTGAATTTTTGAAGGATTTTCAAAGTTAGTAATGTTCTTAGATGGTTTAGATTTTGAGAAATAAAAATATATTTACAAATTTTAAAGTTTTTCAAGTTTTTTGATGTGTATATAAGTGAATTTTGGACAATATGTTGGTTTGCTAGTTTTAAATATATGTAAAATTTTTGAGATTAATCAAATAATTAGATCAAAGTATGTGAAGGTTTTTGTAGATTGAGGTCTTAAAAATTGGAGTTTGGAGGTCAATGAGTATTTCTAAGATCCTCCAAAAATTTATCAATTGGATTGAAGTGAATTTATTTTATACAAATATTAGACTCAAATTTCAAGGTTTAGGTGAAATTTGAAAGCAATTTAACTATTTAAGCAAGAGATATTGGTGCTAGAAGTTTAGTATTTAGGTCGGAGTAGGAGGCTGTCTAATATCCGATTGAATTATCTTGTATTTCTCTTAATTAATAAAAGTAATTAATTTCATCTTTTTTTATTTTTTTTAATTAAGATATTAAGAATTAAGAAAATTTTGAATTGATTTCAATAATTTAATCATTAGTTGTTAAAATTCCAATTTGTGATAAGATTTGGTTTAGGATTTCTATATGGTTTAGTTAAGGCTTAGGATTTGGTTAAGATTAGGGTTTTTTTGGAATTTGGTTTAAAATTTGATTAAGAGTTGATTAAGATTTATCTAGGATTTTTCTAGGATTTAGGTTTTTATTAGGTTTTATTAGGATTTGATATAGAATTTGATTAAAGTTCAATTAAGAATTTACTTAGGATTATATTAGAGATTTTATTTTTATTATTTCTTTAGAATTATTAATTATTTATTTTAAAAAAAAAGTTAATATTTCTTTAAGATTATTATTTTTTTTAAAGGATTATTTTTATATTTTTTAAAAAAAATCTTATTATTTTTCTTTGAGATTAGTTTGGAACTTCTTTGTGTTTTTTTTAATACTTTTTAAATTTATTATGGATTAATCAAAGTTCAATCAATATTCTTAAGGTCTTCTTATGATTATTTAAGATTTTATTAGACTTGGTAGGATTGTTCTTGCATTTCTATTGACCTTCTACAACTAGATGCAAAGTGCATTCTAAAAAAAAAAACACACGTAATATAACAACGATGCACTCAAATATTGATGCTCCAGTACTTGCACAAGTCTTCTTTGACACTAACTTTCGTCACTATGGATTATCTCATGTCATTATTCTAAATGGAGATTTATACTTCATGAAGAGTTTTTAATAGGCTTTGTTCAAGCTACTGGACAAATGACCTACTATATCCATGGCCTTCCATCCTCAAACAAATGGACAAATGGAGCATACAAATTGGACCTTAGATATTATATTAGAAGCATTTGTGGCAGTTCACCATAATGACTGGGATAAATATTTGATGCCCTTGGAGTTTGCTTACAATGATAGTATTTAAGTAAATATTGATTATTCACCATTCTTCTTTAATATCAATCAACATCCAATTAAGCTAGCAACTTTCTATAGTTCCATCAACACCAACAATCCAACAATGGACGAATTTATATAATTTATAATAGCCTTGTAGGCAGCATGGCACTACTTCTTTATTCCACAAAATCAATAAAAGTAATATGTAGATAACCACAAACAACACAAGACCTTCTAAAGAATAACCAAGTGTTACTTTTCAATGCCAACTTTTTACTTATTATATCAATCTAAGTTTGTTAATTGGTATCTTGGTGGCTTAGACCTTTCCACATTTTTATAGTGATTTTTGATGTTGCACACCGCCTCAAGCTTTCGCCAAATATTTGAGTCGATTTGATCATTTATGTTTTGCAACTGAAGGAATTTCATACTGAATCAAGGAGTTTCTTAAATCAGCACCAACCACCACTACCATTGGTTGTGATTGATGACTTAGAATAACATGAAGTACATGACATTTTAGAGCATCACTATCTTTGCCGTGGCAATGGAGGTCTACAACTTCAATACAAAGTCTTCTATAAAGGTTATTTTATGTACAATATAATGTAAAAAATCGTACAAAACCTCTACTATTGTCAAGAAATAATTTTGAGATACCATTGAAAACAAAATGAAGATATTTTGCATTAATAGAGGAAGTTTAATTGTTAGAGAGCATTCATAATACTGATGCATAGAAATAGGTAGATAGAACCATTTTTGAAGAATTTTTAGAAGTTTATAAAATTGGAACTAAGTTTATGGTTTATATAGGATCTATTATAGAATATCCTAAAAGGATTTAAGATAGTTATTTAGATAGACCTATCTCTAGAACCTTCTAAAAAGAGTAGTTATCTTAATAGGGCCTATGTCATGGACATACATATAATTACCTATATGAATAGATAAAAGTATGTAAAAGTAGGTTAATTGTGTAATATCTTCTAGAGAAGCTTCTTAGAAGCTTCATAGACGCTGCTTTGACTTTATAGGAGTCTATAGTTGACTTTTAGGTTAGAAACTTGGTCAACAAGTTAGCCATGTGCCACGCATGTTGGAAGCTTAAAGAACAAGCTAACTACGTGGTCCATCCATAGAAAACTTGCCTTGCAAGCAAAGGCATGTGGCCTAGAAAGTCAACATATATTGGAGGTCTTATAGAACATCGCCACGTGGCTTCTAGTTAGATAGTATATATAGAGGCAAGAGTGAAGCCCTCTTCACTCTTGTCAACTCCTTTCTTGCTTCTAGTCTAGTTTCAAGGGTCTCTAGTTTTCTTGTATTTTGGCAATAGCCATTCCAGTTTCTTTCTTAATATACATATTTCTATTTTGTCCTATTTCTTTTTGAGAAAAGTCTCACTTACTCTTTAGCTTTCATCGAGTTCTTGTCCTTGACACCTTAACAGATTGACAAGAGTACACTTACAATATCAGAGCTTTGTCTTTTCTTGATTAAGAGTGGATTACCCCTTTTTCTTGATAAGACATAAGCGCATTAGAAGTTGCGGATTACCCTCTTTTAAACTGATATTGTTCTTAGTATTTTCTTTGTTATCAATTCCTCTCTTCTATTTTGAGCGTTATTAGACATCTTCTCTTTTCTAAGTGCTACTATGGCAGAGCTTGTTGAAATGAAGAGTGCAATGGCACAGATGCAAGAACAATTGAGGGAGTTAATGCTTGCGATGCATCAACTCAATTTACCACCACAAGGAGCAACAAGAATGGTAGGAAGTGAAGATATAGAGATGATTGGGGCTGCTTCAACATCTGCACCAAACCATGTCCCTTCTCCCAGAATGGAACATCCTTCGAGTGTTAGAGAACCGAGAGTTGCCTTGCCTGAGAAGTTTGATGGTACCAGATCCAAGTTTCGAGGATTCATCAATCAGGTCCAACTAGTGATTGAACTTCAACCCCAGAGCTATCCAACTCCAGGGTCACAAGTTAGATTCATTGGTACACTTCTTTCAGGTTCAGCATTGTCATGGTTTTCATCTTTTCTTGAACGACGAGATCCAATATTGGATAATCTGGAGGCTTTTTTGGCGGAGTTTCGATCCATGTTTGGAGAACATGATGCAATTCGTGTTGCAACCAACAAGATCCGTATTTTGCGACAAGGCAATCGATCAGTAACATTATATGCTTCGCAATTTCGACAACTTGCAACTGATATCAAGTGAGATGATGCCGCACTTGTGAGTCAATTTCTCTACGGATTACAATATGAGGTAAAGAAATTGATGCTTAATTTACCTGATCCTCAAACATTGAGTCAAGCAATTGACTTTGCTGTGAAGTGCGACAATCGACTTTTTGAATTTCGATCCGAGAGTCGCACAAGTGGGCCTCAACGTTACTACAATTCAATGGCAACACCGACGTCTCCTCAACACATACCTTCAGAAGTAGAGGATATGTAAATTGATGCGGTACGTTTCAAACCTCTTACTGAGCAAGAAAAGTCTCGTCGTCGACAAGAAGGATTGTGCTTATATTGTGGAGAACCTAAGCACACTGCTCAACATTGTCCAAAGAAGCGACGCAACTACAAAATGAGGAGTACGGCGGTCAAAGAAGACAGTATGTCGGAAAACGAGTACGTCCAGCTACAATAGGGACCGTGCGGCTGGAATCTTGTACAACTTCTAATGAAGGTCCTATCCTCTCCTCAGAACCATCTCCTTGTTTTATAATAGATGTGCGTTTAGGACCTAATAATTACAAAGCCTCTGCCTTGGTAGATTCAAGAGCCTCATCTTGTTTTTTAGATGAAGAATTTGCTAGATGTCATAGAATATCATTAATACAAAAAACTAAACCTGTACACGTAGAAGTCATAGATGGTCGTCCGTTGTCTTCTGGAGATGTAACTCACGAAACACTTCCTGTAGATGTAGTAATAAATGGTCATAGTAGTTGCGTAATTTTTAATATAATTAGATCTCCCTCTAATCCAGTTATTTTAGGCTTATCATGGTTAGAAAAGTATAATCCTCGAATAGATTGGATTTCTCGTAAACTTGATTTTCCTCAGAGCATTAGTAACAGTTCTATTAACCAAGTAAAAAACCATGAGTCTAGTATAGTAAAACTCGCACCTATAGGTGCAAAAGCATTTATACACGCAGCAAAAGAAGGATCAACTTTTGCTATTTATGCTGCACCTATTTCTGAAAGAGTAAAGACTTCAAGTGGCATTCCAAGTCAATATCAGGATTATCAAGACGTTTTTGAGAAAAAGAATGCAGATATTCTTCCTGAGCATCGCCCATACGATTGTTCAATCGATCTTAAGGAAGGAACTCAGCCACCATTTGGACCAATTTACAGTTTATCGCAAGATGAGTTGGCTGAACTCAAGACATATATTGACGAGAATTTAGCGAAGAATTTCATACGCCATTCAAAATCTCCAGCAGGAGCTCCAATTTTATTCGTAAAGAAAAAAGATGGATCTTTATGAATGTGTGTTGACTATCGAGGACTCAACAAGATCACAATCAAGAACAGGTATCCATTACCTTTGATATCAGGACTCCTTGACCAGTTAAATCAAGCTAAGATCTATACAAAAATAGATCTAAGAGGAGCATATAATCTAGTACGGATCAAAGAAGGAGATGAATGGAAGACTGCGTTTCGAACCAGGTACGGGCATTTTGAATATAATGTCATGCCTTTTGGACTCACGAATGCACCAGCTGCTTTTCAACATCTCATGAATGATGTATTTCGTGAATTCTTAGACAATTTTGTTGTCTGCTACCTAGACGATATCCTGATCTATTCTAAGAATGTTGAAGAACATGAAATATATGTTCGTCAAGTATTACAAAAACTCAGAGATGCAGGATTGTACGCCAAGATGGAAAAGTGTGTATTTCACACTACTCAAGTTGACTTTTTAGGATACATCATTTCAAATGATGGTCTCATGATGGATTCTAAGAAAGTCCAAACAATCATGGATTGGAAGATTCCAAAGACTGTGAGAGATGTCCAATGTTTCTTGGGATTTGCCAATTACTATCGGATCTTCATCAAAGACTTCTCACGAGTTGCAGCTCCACTTACACGCTTGACTAGTAAAAATAAATTCCAATGGAATCAAGAAGCGGAAGCAGCATTTGAAGCCTTGAAGACATCGTTTGTCTCTGCACCAGTCTTATATCGTGTTGACTTTTCCAAGGCATTTTTTATGGAAACAGACGCATCGGATTTTGCCTTGGGTGCAGTTTTATCACAAATAGGAACAGATGACAAACTTCATCCGATAGCTTTTCATTCAAGAAAATTCTCAGCAGCCGAGATCAATTATGAGATCCACGATAAAGAACTTCTTGCGATTGTGGATTCCTTTCAAGAATGGCGTCATTATCTAGAAGGCGCTTCTAGTCCAATCACTGTGTATACAGATCACAAGAACCTCGAATATTTCATGTCAGCACGCGTGTTGAACCGTCGTCAAGCTAGTTGGAGTATGTCTTTGTCAAGATTCGAGTTCATTATCACTTATCGGCCAGGAAAACAACAAGGTTTGTCCGATGCCCTGTCTAGACGTTGTTATTTTGCACCAAAAGAAGGAGATGCAGCTTTTGAGCAACAAAGAACGGTCCTCTTGAAACCGGAGCAATTTCATCTCCGAGCAGTGAAATCAACATTGACTATTGATTCAACTTTTCTCAAGCAAATCCAGTCCAGTATGTCCTCAGACCCTCTTGTTCATGATATCGAGAATAATTCTTCCAAGTCTCATGATTCTTCTAAGTTCGAGTTCAAGAATAATCTATTATATTTTGAAGGACGCCTATATGTTCCAGAAGGAGAAGCACATTTACGTGTTCTTCAAGCACGTCATGACTTTCCAGCAGCAGGGCACTTTGGATATAATAAGACTTTGGAACTCATATCAAGAGATTTTTGGTGGCCACAAATGTGGAAGTCAGTCAAAGACTTTGTACAATCATGTGATATTTGTTCAAGATCAAAAACTCCTCGACATCGACCTTATGGACTTCTTCAGCCATTACCTATACCAGAACAACCATGGTCTTCTGTTTCTATGGATTTCATCACAGATCTTCCAAACTCAAGATCTTATGATTCTATATTTGTGATAGTAGATCGTTTCACCAAGATGGCACATTTTATGCCATGTACAAAATCTATCACAGGTGAAGAAACAGCTAAGCTTTTCATTGATAATATCTATCGCTATCATGGATTGCCTAAAGATATCATATCGGATAGGGGAACTCAATTTGTGTCAAGATTCTGGAGGACTCTTTTCAAGATTTTAAAAGTGGACATAAAGCTATCTTCAGCTTTCCATCTTCAAACTGATGGACAAACAGAGCGCGTAAACCAAGTCTTGGAACAGTATTTAAGGTGTACCATCAACTACCAACAAGATGATTGGACAAACCTTCTGCCATTGGCAGAGTTTGCTTATAATAATACGGTACATTCCTCCACGCAACAAACACCTTTCTTTGCCAATTATGGCTATCATCCACGACTTGATACTTTTGATTTTTCAAAAGTTGATAATCCTGCAGCAGAAGATATGGCAAATCGGTTGTCAGAGTTACATGCAATAATGAAGGCGCAGTTGAAGAAAGCTCAAGAACGACAAAAGATAAACACAGATCTATATCGTAAAGAGCAACCACAACTCAACGTGGGTGATAAGGTATGGCTACTTCGTCGCAATATCAAGACCACTCGACCTTGTGACAAATTGGACTATCGTAGGCTTGGCCCCTTTTCTGTTTCTGAACAGATCAACCCAGTTGCATATCGGTTACATCTACCGGAGTCAATGAAGATCCATCCTGTATTCCACGTGTCTCTTCTTGAACCATATAAGACAGTGGATATACAAGGAAGAAGACAAATGCCACCGCCTCCTATAGAAGTAGATAATAATGAAGAATTTGAGGTGGAAGAGATATTAGACTCAAGGCGGCGCCGAAATAAGCTGGAATATCTTGTTCATTGGTGCGGATATGATATTAGTGAGCGCACATGGGAGCCATCCAGGAATCTAGCAAATGCATCAGCTAAAGTCAAAGTTTTTCATCAACGACATCCATCAAAACCAAGATGAAAACCTCTCTTATAAAAGAGACAAGATTGAGGCAAGATAACATTCAATTTCCTATCCTTGTTTGTAACTTCTTTGCATTTTGTGACGCTAATTAGATGGAGAGCCAACAACCAGCGGATTCAACTCAAGAACCTTCGTTTGCTGACTTACCGGATGAGACATTGCGATTGTCACAACCTTCAAGACGACGCAACCGAGATGAAGACCCTCAAGAACGACATGTTCTTCCTCGAATAGATGGTGAGATACAACGCGTTTGGTATCACGACCTTGGAAGAGATTCTCGATGTTTGGTGATATTATTGGAGATAGGAACGACTCCTGATGGTGTTTCAAATGTATTATTTGAAGGAAGTTATGAAGGCCTCAACAGTGATCAAATAACAGGGTGGTCTTCTCGCCCTGGAATGGGATACTATCGATGGCTAAGAGGACCCATCAACTATCTTCGAAGAGAACAAAGATCAGAGTATGTAGCAAATACAATTCGCCGCATATTAGATTTTCTCAATATATAATCACCGCTCCTCGTGGAACTCGTCCCTAGAAGGGGGGGTAATGTCACGGACATACATATAATTACCTATATGAATAGATAAAAGTATGTAAAAGTAGGTTAATTGTGTAATATCTTCTAGAGAAGCTTCTTAGAAGCTTCATAGACGCTGCTTTGACTTTATAGGAGTCTATAGTTGACTTTTAGGTTAGAAACTTGGTCAACAAGTTAGCCATGTGCCACGCATGTTGGAAGCTTAAAGAACAAGCTAACTACGTGGTCCATCCATAGAAAACTTGCCTTGCAAGCAAAGGCATGTGGCCTAGAAAGTCAACATATATTGGAGGTCTTATAGAACATCGCCACGTGGCTTCTAGTTAGATAGTATATATAGAGGCAAGAGTGAAGCCCTCTTCACTCTTGTCAACTCCTTTCTTGCTTCTAGTCTAGTTTCAAGGGTCTCTAGTTTTCTTGTATTTTGGCAATAGCCATTCCAGTTTCTTTCTTAATATACATATTTCTATTTTGTCCTATTTCTTTTTGAGAAAAGTCTCACTTACTCTTTAGCTTTCATCGAGTTCTTGTCCTTGACACCTTGACAGCCTATTATTAGGATCATTCTAGAAAATTCTAAAATGATTGAACAAAGTATAAATAAGACTAGCCGAGGCCATTTGGATATTTGATTAGGTATGGCATCTATTTCTTTCTCTCACATAAGTTTGATTTGTATTTTTTTTCTATTATCTTTTGTTCTATTCTCTTTTTTTCCATTTTTTCTTTTATTATTTTATTTTTTTTAGTTTTATTCAATTTTGTTCTAATTTGCTATATCTTATGTTGTGATGGAATTTATGTTGTTGTAGATTGGAAGGATTTAAGACCTTAAAAAGAATTTAGTCTTGTTTCAATTCAACTTTCTAAAGATTATTTAATGAAAAAAATATTTCTTAAAATATAGTTAGATATTTTATAATTTTTAAATTAATATCAAAGATAAAATAATATGATATTATTTTTAAATTATAATTCTTTTAAATAATAAATATAAAATCTTTGTATTTGATATTTTAATAGGTTATTTTTTAAAAAATTGACATAAATCAAAATATTTTTTTAACTCATAGAAATATTTTTATAATATAATGGATTTAAAGAAGATATAAGGATTATTTAATTGTGGAATAAATAAGAATCATAATTTTTGTAATTTTCATAATTAATTCACTCGTTGTAAACTAGAATAAATTTCAAATTAGTAGAGGTTTATTTTAGCTTACATAAAAATAATTTTTATATAAAAAAATTAAATTCAAAAATATGTAATGCAAAAAATTATAAGGAATAAAATATTTTATCAAAAAAATAAGACTTATTTTTTTGATAAAATATTTTATTAGACAAACCCATGTTATTAAGCAAACCTCTACTATCAACTCTCTCTTATAATAGCAATCTACTCACTACATGCATGCCTAAGAAGTTCTATTTTTTAATCCTTAATTATTTATCTTAATCTAATGTATTTATTTATTTATTTATTTATTTATTTTATTAATTTCCATCTATCAATATAAAAATTCATCTAAGTATAATTTATCATTCATGAATGACTTCTCATCCATGAATAACTTCTCATCTAATTCAAAATTTCATCCTTGAATAGAGTTATCATCCAACATCCAATGCTTCATACCAAACCCAAGTTCAACCCTAACCCTAGTTCATCTATCTTTATTAGGGTTCATCCAGCACTATTTCATCAACTTAACTGATCTTGCTTGAATTCTTATGAAGATGATCGAGGATGTGGCCTTGATTGGTTTTGAGACAAGCTTCTCCGCCTCTGCAGCACTGCCTTCTTCCACCTCCGTAGTAAAGATTCTGACTCAAAAGATCGCCAAGCCGCAACGCCACTGGTTCACTCTTGTTTCTTTCAATTCAGACTTTGTAACATTAGCCTCCACATTGCCTTCTAAGGCTTCGTCCCACCACTATTGGGTGAAAAAATAGCAAATGCCACCATGCGTCCACCACCGTACTGTCGCAGCTTGAAGTCACTATCAATAAGGAACGCCACTCCAATCGCTTTGATCTGCTTCTATTATGTATTACGTAAGCTCGTAAAAATAAAAATAAAAACCAACAAGATATGCGATGCTCTTTCCAACTCTCTCTACATAATTGCCGACCTAAAAATTTCAAGAGCTGAGTAAAAAAATGCTAATTTATTTTGTTATGACTAGATAACCCTCGTCATCGGATAGTTGTAGGAGAGCACCAAATCAAACAAAATTTTAGAACTACACACTTAAACAATACTAAAACATTTAAAGCAGATCAGAGTTTCCATCAATAACAATGGATTGTAGTAGCTCTTCAATTTAGCATAACCATTGTGCTACTCAATGAAACTCTCCGTGACCTCCACTTGCTGTGATTTTTTCTTGAATCACGCAAGATCTCGAAGCTCCATACAACCACAATGAATGTGAACGGGTTAACGTTTACAACCGTAAATCCATCGCAATACTAGCCTTCTTATAGCAGCGCCAATCCTTTATAATATAATTCGTCGATCGCGTGCTCCATGCTAATCACAGAAGAAGAAGGATGCTATGCACAGCGCCTCAATCGAAATAGAAAACGAATCGCAGCCACCCATCTCTACGCTCTGCCTCAGCACCACATTGCACATGGATTATATTGAATGGGTGACAATCAACAAAACATCTCAATTTTTGCTAGTCCCAAAAGAAGGTTGTTGTTGTGTTGTTTTTTTTTTTTTTTTTTTTTTTTTTCTTCTTGCAGTCATACTTCCACTCTTGATGTCAGCTACAGTTGTTTAAAAAACAACATAATGCCGGTAAAGACAGAATGTGCAAGTTGACGAAGTTAACCCAATGCGATGTGATGTCTAGCAAGCTTAATGGAGAGGTGCAGCCTAATTTTACGGTTAAAATGTGGTCGCTTCCTAGATCTCTCAAGACCTCAAAACAAATGGGAACCAGCTAAGTCGCCTTAACTTGTAGATGTTAATTGCCACCAAATTGACAACCACAAGTTAGAAAAGATTGTGGCCACACTACATAGTCTGGCAGCCGCAACAACCGCTATCACCAGAACTCCAAAACGAAAAAGGAAAAAAATGGATTTTCCCTTGGACCGCTTTAGTGCTAAACCTAGCATCTTCTCGAGTCCACAACAGAGTTCAGCATGGATTAAATAAGGACTTAGGCAACCCTCGTACTTCTGCAATCTCATACTCCAAATGCCGCTCCAGCCACCTCGAGATCACGGACAAGAGAAGACAAGGAAAAACAAAAGCATTTTTCTTTTCACTACCAACCTAAAACGCTGCTCAACAAAACCGCCAGAACTATGACACAAGGTTTTTTGTCTAGTCGTTACATAAAAAGAAAAGAGATCCACAACGCAACCACCGGTTGCTTCTCTCCCTCCTCCCATGACAAAGAAGAAATGTTGAACTAGCAACCAACGGATCAACGACAACCATCGGGGCTCTCTCAATGCAAAAGCAATGACAACAATAATTCAACTTAGCTGCAACAACCACGCTGATTACAGAGCTTTCACATCAAGCAAAATCCGCGAGAGAGGTCGCTGCCTACAGCAAAAATGGGAAAACCAAAAGAAAAGAAAATAATTGTTGCACCACTTTGGAAGATGCCTTCGTCTCTTTTCCCTTTTCTTCTGCTATTCTTTTCTACTTTCTACCTCTTCCATCTACTACATATTATATATATATATATATATAAATATATATATTCCTTCTTTGACCTTGCTTCTAATTTCTATTTATTTATTTATCTCTCTCTCTATATATATTTAGAAACTATTAATAAATAAATAAAAAATCTTTTTTGACACCAAGACTACTTCCTTCATATTTTTTCTAATATTAGCTAACTAAAAAAATATAGTCTTTATAGAATTTTTCTTACTAAACTCTATCTTAGATTGTATGTCTACTACTAGCATTCTATTTTTTCCTAAAATTCTACTATTAACTCATAAAATTTGTGATTTAAGCATAATAAGTGCATTTTTTATACTAAATATCAAAGTGAGTCAATTTAGTGGCTCACATTTTAGTATCCAAATCAAGTCTTTGAATTTGGTTAAAATAATAAGACAAATTATTGTGCTAATTTGAAGGCCTTGCTCCTTCATTAATCTACATTTAACAATATATGTGTAGATTGTAGAATTTCTATATAATAGTTTGTAGGTCATTTACGATTTATAGTTGTATATTTCTTTTTAACATGCATATTTCTTTTCTCATGGTGTAAATGCATTTAGATTTTTTATTTGTAGAGGTGGAAGTGTCTCCATGCTATGCTCTTGTATTTGCCACTAGTACTAAGAAGGTAAAAGATGGTCTATTATTATCTTCATTCTTACATATTTTGAATTCATCCTTGTTTCAAGAGTTCTAATTAGTATTTTAGAATCCTAAAGATAATAAAATTTTAATTATAAAACTCTTCTGCACACATTAGATCTCCTAGGTTTTTTCTTTCAATCTTAAGAGTAATAAATTTATTAATCCAAATTTCTCTAATTGTCTAACACTTAGCTTTATAAAGATTAAAAGTATTGATATTTTATACAACTAGATTTTTAAACTTCTAGTGGGATTAGACATTCGGACATATAATTTGGGAGCTAGTAAAAAAAGTCATGAACATGCACACAATATATCTCATACTTTAGTTGAAGGACACTGAAAAATTGAGAAAATTCAGGTTTTATTACATTCACTCTAATTCTTCAATGCACCTGCTCAGGAGCGTCATGGGTTGGGAAAGTACAGTCACTGAAACTCAAGTTGCCACAAAATGAAGGAAACGTTTCAATGGAAGTAGAGTTCAGTGAACTACAGCTGCTTGAACATTTTTTTTAAAATGCTTCATAACAAAAATCTCAGAAGACGAAACACTTATTCAATCCACACTGCACCAATAGAAAGATCGCCACATAGTGTGTGCCAAAGTAAGCTGCTTTCTGGTTCAGCAAAACGAATTTCAATTCTAACCTAAATGATGATGGGATATTAAAGCAAACAGATTCTGCAAAGCGCCCAATACTTGGCAACTTCAACCTGGCTGTATAGTACCTGGTTTAGTATCTTTGCAGAAGCGTTGCCAAGGGTTTCAGTGTCATTGTGAGACGAGCTGAAGATTCACCATCACGAAGTGATTCAATACAGATCTGTTAGTGCCCAGTAGCTGAGAATGAAGTCATGGGGCAGTAAGATACAATACAATGAGCTAAACAGGAGTTCTACAACACCTCTAAGGTAAGACCTTAGATCCAGTAACGTGCTGGGCAACCCACCCCAAGCCGTCCCAGAGCCCTTCCCCTGTTAGGGCACAACATGCTTGAATGTGCCAATCATGATTCTTAATACTGTGCAGGGACAGTGTATCACTAATTTCTGCTGGAGACATGGCGTCTTTCAGATCCTGTTTATTTGCAAAAACCAGGACTACAGCACCCTGAAGGTCTTCATGTTGCATCAACTTGAAGAGCTCTTCTTTGATGATAGAGATTCTTGACCGGTCTGTGCTGTCAACGACCATCACCACCGCATGAGTGCCCCGATAATATGTCGCCCAGGATGTTCGCAATCGTTCCTGGCCCCCTAGATCCCAGACCTCAAAACGTATGTTCTTGTATACAAGCTCTTCCACGTTGCTGCCAACTGTTGGTTGTGTGACAACAACCTCGCCCAAATGCAGCTTATAAAGTGTCGTCGTTTTTCCAGCGTTGTCTAATCCCACAACAACTATTTTATATTCTTTCGCTGGAAACATGTAAAACCACAATCTCGACACGATAACTCCCATCTTGCGAGACTTTGAGTAAACTCACCGTATACTTATAAAAAGGATTTTCACGACTGACTCCACCAGTCTTTAGGTTTGTTTACACTGTAAGTCCACCTTCTATAAAAGAAAAAAGTCCAATTTCATTTAATGCAGCGTCATTCAAATACTAGCCTGCAGTTGATGAAAACCATATAAAGTCCCCACTTTTAGATGGAACATCCAACGCTAAGACCATTTCCAGAAAAGTTCATCTCAGAAACCACTTATGCTGTCGCTACTGTCAGGTAAGGAAATAGCAATCCCATGTGAGTTCTGCCATAGAGAAAACACAGACAAAACAGTAATTAGCGGACAGATCTACACACTTGACATGAACATCTTACGATAGCGAACGGTGGTTTCAATGAAGTGAACGATTCACTGCGAGTGATAAAATACTTACACATGATCAAAGGATTATAGAGTTACCATTTGATACATTCACTCAAAAAATCAAATGTTTTGTGATTTCATAGTGGTACTTTAAGCATCTCAATGAACCCCTCAAGTCTAAACCTCAACATATTTTGGCTGCAACTCAACAAATTCCGGGCAAACTTCTAGCACGATGGATACTCATACACATGAGATAACCAGAAGAGTGAGGCGAAAATTTGACGAGTAATTTTCCCAATTTCCGACCTTAGATCATATTGCCTCTCAGTTCTGAAAGAACACAACGATAAGAAAGCACTAAACATGACTCCATAACAACAATCTCAATCATCAGTACCTTGGCCAGGTGAAAATCTGCTCTAAAACACACTACCGAAGGTCATATCAAGCTTTGATTTTTTCAGAGAGCAGCGTCTTTAACCTTTAAAATCAAAACTTCAAAATTCTCCTCACAAGCGATGTATGCATATATATATATACATATATAGATATAATTCAAATTTTCAAAATTGTCCGTAAGAATGATCAGAACATCTACATCCCAAACGACATGAGGACAACTTCAGCAACCCCAACACAGCCCGAAATCGAAAAAGAAAGACCAAGAAAAATGCACCATAGTAGAATAAACCCACAACCATATTCACCCGTCACTATAAATCTCAGAGTTTTAACCAACTGTACCCCAAATCCGAAACCAGCTGAAATGAAAATTGTGATGAAACTCAACTGCGAAAAGGGTAAAATTAATGTGACAGAAACCGAGAAATGCTCAGATCGACTCGAACAAATCTATAAGAGACCACACAGCACCAAACAGCCACCCGCCAGCACCACAATGACAAGTAGCCGGCGAGAATTTGAAGCAAAGCGACGCACGACGAGGATAGTTATGGGGTTTTCGGTTAACAAATCAGTCTCTCACCAGGCATACGGACTTCACGGGACGATGATCGAAGAGGGAGGTGCTCGGCAAAATCGCAACCTGATTGTTGAATGAAACCTAGAACAACGCGGTGAAGAGAAACTGGTCTCCCTGGCGCAGTAGAGAGCATCCCGGCTCATGGAACGAGGTGCCCGAAGATGAGTCTCGTGGAAAGTATTCATCGTCTGGATGAATGATATAGAATATGCAGTTCATTCGATGGATAGATTACTCTCTTCATTCTTAGTCATACTTATTACAAGTCAGTGATGCTGCAACATTCAAGAATATTTACAGAGGAAAAAACTCAAAAGAAAGAAAGAAAAATAATTTAAATATCAAGAGGGGAATGTTAAATAAACCCAAGTTTTCACTAAATCAATCCACCCATTCTAGCCATCATAAAAAATAAAAAAATAAATGATTTGAGGATTCATTTTTCCATTATTAGATCTACAACCAATTAAAACCAACCACATTCATCATGATTACCATATTCTTCATGAAGGATGAATCTATTAAGTAAAAGCATGAGTGTGTCTAACATTCTCCTATTAATAATAATAATGATGAAAACTACACTCATAAAATATATATAACATAACAATCAGCAAAAGAATAAAATAAATCAATCAAGCCCCATAAAAAATTGATTGAGTTAAACCAATTCATTGTAGAATAATAATAGTAATATTAATATATTAAAATATGACTAAAAATAGTTTTTAATATAAATTATATTAATATGGCAATCACAATATTTATATTATAATATTATAGAATCTTTACATAATATTGGATATATATAACATATATTCATTAAAGCTTTAAAAAATCTAATTTAGATTTTTTATGGTTATTAAATAGAATAAGTTAAAAAAAAAATAGATTCTATATTTTAAACATTCATAATAAATTAAAAAGATGAAATTAGCTTAATAACAAATGAAGATATTAGCATGAATAGATTACAAATAATAACAAAAATAAAGAAATGGATACTTTGTTTTTAATGGATACAACAAATTTGGTATATATATTATTAATATAAACATCAAGTTCTTTTATATATATTTTTATAATATTTGTAATAGAAATGAGTAATTAATATATAAATTTTATATCAAATGATAATCTTAATTTACAATATCATCTATAAATGGTTTTGTCACGGACATACACATGTAAGCCAATAATTACAAATATAAATAAGTAGAAGTAAATAAAAGTAGGTAAAAGTAATTAATTCTATAGTATTTAGTATGGAAGCTTTTTAGAAGCTTTATAGACGCTGCTTTGACTTTATAGGTATCTTTAATTGACTTTTTGGATTAGAAACGTAGTCAACAAGTTGGCCATGTGCCACACATGTTTTTAGCTTGAAGACCAAGCTAATTATATGGCCCACACGTAGAAAAACTTCCCTTGTAAGTCAAAGCATGTATCTTACAAAGTCCACACATATTGGAGGTCCTATTGAACATTGCCACATAGCCCCTAGTTAGATAGTATATATAGAGACAAGAGTGAAGCCCTCTTCACTCTTGTGAACCCCTTTCTTGCTTCCAGTCTAGTTTCAAGGGTCTAGTTTTCTTGTCTTTTGGCAATAGCCATTCTAGTTTCTTTTTTAATATACATATGAAGTTATTTCTATTTTATCATCTTTCTTTGAAAGAAGTCTCATTTGTTTATTTGTCTTTATTATGTTCTTGTCCTTGATAGATTGACAAGAATACACTTACAATATCAGAGCTTTGTCTAATCTTGATTAAAAGTGGATTATTCCTTTTTCTTGATGAGACATAAGCATATTAGAAGTTGCAAATTACCCTCTTTTAAATTGATATTTTCTTTAGTATTTTCTTTGTTCTCAAGTCCTCTCTTCTATTTGTCTTGAGCGATATTAGACATCTTCTCTTTTCTAAGTAGTATCATGACAGAACTTGCTGAAATAAAGAGTGCAATGGTACAAATGCAAGAGCAATTGAAGGAGTTAATGCTTACGATGCATCAACTCAATTTACCACCACAAGGAGCAACAAGATTGACAGGAAGTAAAGATATAGAAATGGTTGGAGCTGCTTCAACATCTGTACCAAACCATATCCTTTCTCCTATGGTGGAACGTCCTTCAAATATTAGAGAACCAAGAATTGCCCTACTCGAGAAGTTTGATGGCACCAGATCTAAGTTTCGAGGATTTATTAATCAAGTGCAACTTGTGATTGAACTTCAACTCCAAAGCTATCCAACTCAAGGATCGCAAGTTAGATTCATTGTTATGCTTCTTTCAAGTTCAGCATTATCATAATTTTCATCTTTTTTTGAATGACAAGATCCAATATTAGATAATCTAGAGGCTTTTTTGACAGAGTTTCAATCCATGTATGGAGAACATGATGCAATTCGTGTTGCAACCAATAAGATTTGTATTTTACGACAAGATAATCGATCAGTAATGATGTATGCTTCACAATTTTGATAACTTACAATTGATATCAAGTGGGATGAGGCTGCACTTATTAGCCAATTTCTCTACGGATTACAATATGAGGTGAAAAAATTAATGCTCAACTTACATGAGCTTGAAACATTGAGTTAAGCAATTGACTTTGTTGTGAAGTGTGACAATCGACTTTTTGAATTTTGATCTGAAAACCATACAAGTGGACCTCAACGTAACTATAATTCAATAGCAACACCAACATCTCTTTAATATATACATTTGAGAGTAGAGGATACACAAATTGATGCAATACGTTTCAAACCTCTTATTGAGCAAGAAAAGACATGTCATCATCAAAAAAGATTATGCTTATATTGTGGAAAACTTAAGTATACTGCTCAACATTGCCCAAAGAAGCGATGCAACCATAAAATGAGGAGTATGGCGATCAAAGAAGATAACATGTCAGAAAACGAATTTGTCCAGCTACAATAAGAACCATGCGACTGGAACCTTGTACAATGCCTAGTGAAGGTCCTATCCTCTCCTCAGAACAGTCTCCATGTTTTACAATAAATGTTATTCTAGGACCTAACTATCTCAAAGCCTCTGCCTTGCTAGATTCAACAGCCTCAGCATGTTTTTTAGATGAAAAATTTACTAAAAGACATAGCATATTTTTAGTAAAGAAAACTAAACTTGTTTATGTAGAAGTCATAGATGGTCGTCTATTGTCTTCAAAAGATGTTACTCATGAAATCCTTCCTATAAAAATAGCAACTAATGGTCATAGTAGCTTTATAATATTTATTATCATTAGAACTCCTTCTAATCCAATTATTTTAGGTTTATCATGGCTAGAAAAATATAAGCCTAAAATAAATTGGACTTCTCGTAGTCTTGACTTTTTTGAAAGTATAACTAAGAGTGTAGTTAATCAAATAGAAAGTCATAAGTCTAGTATAATTAAACCTATATTTATAAGTGTAAGTGCTTTCTTACATGCTGCAAAAAAAAGATCACCTTGTGTCATTTATGCCACACTTGTTTCTACTGGTGGAAAGACTCCAAGTGGCATTTGAAGCCAATATCAAGATTTTCAAGATGTATTTGAGAAAAAAAATGAATACTCTTCCAAAACATCGTTCTTATGATTGCTCAATTGACCTTCAAGAATGAGCACAACTGCCATTTGGATCAATCTATAATTTATCTCAAAATGAATTGGCTGAACTCAAGGAGAATATTGAAGAGAATTTGGCCAAGAACTTCATATGCCATTTCAAATCTCCAGTAGGAGCTCCAATTTTATTTGTGAAGAAAAAAGATGGATTATTGCGGATGTATGTTGATTATCGAGGACTCAACAAAATCACTATCAAAAATAGGTACCTATTACCTTTGATATCTGGACTTCTTAATCAATTGAATCAAGCTAAGATCTATACAAAAATAGATCTAAAGGAAGCATACAATTTGGTACGCATAAAAGAAAGAGATGAATGGAAGACTACGTTTCGAACAAGGTATGGACATTTCGGATACAATGTCATGCCTTTTGGACTTACAAATGTACGAGCAGCATTCCAATATCTAATGAATGATGTCTTTTGGGAGTTTTTAGATGATTTTGTTGTCTGTTATCTAGGCGACATCTTAATCTATTCTAAGAACCCAGAAGAACATGAACTTGATGTTCGCCAAGTATTACAAAAACTAAAAGATGTAGGACTCTTTGCCAAGATAGAAAAGTGTGTATTTCACACTACTCAAGTTGACTTCTTAGCATATATCATTTCAAATGATGGACTTATAATGGATCCTAAGAAAGTTCAAATCATTATGAATTGGAAGATCCCAAAAACGATAAGAGATGTCCAATGCTTTTTGGAATTTGCCAACTACTATCGGATCTTCATCAAAGACTTCTCTTAAGTTGCAGCTTCACTTACATGTTTGACTTGCAAAGATAAACTTCAATGGAATCAAGAATTAGAAGTAGCATTTGAAGCTTTGAAGATAGTCTTTATTTCTGCACCAATCTTGTATCGCGTCGATTTTTTTAAGCCATTTTTTATGGAAACAAATGCATTAGATTTTACTTTGGGTGCCATATTGTCACAAATGGAAATAGATGATAAACTTCATCTAATAGCTTTTCATTCCAAAAAATTTTTAATGGCTAAGATTAACTTCAAGATCCACGATAAAGAACTTTTTGTAATCATGGATTGGTTTTAAGAATGGCGCCATTATCTAGAAGGTGCTTCTAGCCCAATCACAGTATATATGGTTCACAAGAACCTTGAATATTTTATGTCAGCACGTATTTTGAATCGTGGCCAAGCCCATTGGAGTATATCTTAGTCAAGATTCGAATTCAAGATCACTTATTGACCAAAAAAATAATAAGGTTTGTCAGATGTACTCTCTAGATGATCTTATCTTGCACCAAAGGAAAGAGATGCTGCTTTTGATCAACAACAGATAATTCTCTTCAAGCCAGAGCATCTTCATCTTCGAGCAATGAAATCAATACTAACTGTTGATTCAACTTTCTTTAAGCAAGTTCAGTCAAGTATGTCTTTTGATCCTCTTATTCATGATATTAAGGAACATCCTTCAAAGGCTCATGATACTTCTAAGTTTGAATTCAAGAATAATATACTATATTTTGAGGGATGCCTATATGTTCTAGAAGGTGAAGCTCAATTACGTGTTCTTCAAGCTCGTCATGACTTTCTAGCAACAAGATATTTTGGATACAATAAAACTTTGGAACTAATATGGAGGGACTTCTGGTAGCCTCAAATATGAAAAGTAGTTAAAGATTTTGTACAATCTTGTGATGTTTGCTCGAGATCAAAAACTCCTCGTCATCGACCTTACAAACTTTTTCAGCCATTATCCATTCCAGAACAACCATAGTCTTTTGTTTCTATGGATTTCATCATGGACCTTTCAATCTTAGGTTCTTATGACTCTATATTCGTGATAGTAGATCGTTTTACGAAGATGGCATATTTTATATTTTATACAAAATCTATCATAGGTGAAGAAACAGCAAAGCTCTTTCTTCACAATATCTATCGCTATCATGGATTATCCAAGGATATTATATCAGATAGAAAAATTCAATTTGTATCTAGATTTTGGCGGATTCTTTTCAAGATTCTAAAAGTGGATATAAAACTATCTTCGATATTCCATCCTCAAACTGATGGACAAACAGAACGTATTAATCAAGTTTTGGACTAGTATTTAAGATGTATCATTAACTATCAACAAGATGATTGGACAACTCTTTTGCCATTGGCAGAATTTGATTACAATAACACGGTACATTCTTCTACAAAACAAACACCTTTTTTTGTTAATTATGCTTATCATCCACAACTTGATACTTTTGATTTTTCAAAAGTTGATAATCCTACTACAAAAGATTGGGCAATTCATTTATCAAAGCTACATGCAACGATGAAGGCACGGTTAAAAGAAACTCAAGAACAAAAAAAGGTCAATGCGGATGTCTATCGAAAGGAACAACTACTATTCCACATGGGTGATAAGGTATGGTTACTTCATCGCAATATCAAGACCACTCATCCTCGTGACAAGTTGGACTATCGAAGGCTTGGACCATTTTCTATTTTTACACAAATCAATCCAATTGCATATCGTTTACATCTACCAGAGTCAATGAAAATCCATCCAATATTCTACGTGTCTCTTTTTGAACCATACAAGATAATGGACATTCCAAGAAGAAGACAAGTTCCACCTCCTCCTATAGAAGTGGACAATAATGAAGAGTTTGAAGTAGAAGAAGTGTTAGATTCAAGGCAGCGCCAAAATAAATTAGAATATCTTGTCCATTGGTATAGATATGATATTAGTGAACACACATGGGAGCTAGTAAAGAATCTTGTAAATACAAGAAAGGCGACGGAGGCTTTTCATCGACAACATCCATCAAAATCAAGATGAAAATCTTCTTTATAAAAGAAATAAGATCTAAGCAAGATATTATTCTACTTTCAATCTTTATTTGTAGCTTTTTTGTAGTTGTCATGCTGTCGTATTACGTGCTTTCCTGCTCGAGAATGCACCGGGCATCTGGCTGTAGAAGGTAGTATGGAGATTCACCAATATTCAAGCAGTTTATCGGTTATTGACTGCTGAAATACAAACAACTACAAGAATACACTGTAAATCTATACGGATGCCCTTCGACTGCTCGCCGAAGTCCCTTTTACCCCAGCCGATAGGTCTCTAGACGTTACACAGAACCCCGAACAACTCAATCTGTTAACCTCCGATATTGCTTTGTACTTACTATCTTGTATCCACTGACTGTCTTGTTAGATTAATCCAATAAATTTCATTCACTCTGCATACTCAATCCTATAGACACCCTTTTAATTCTTCAATCATAGACATAACTTGATTTCACAAAACAGTCGAGAGTAATCAAACCCACTTCATTAAAAATCCCGATTCGCCATTACAACACTGACTTCAGCAACGATTGCCTCAGTCTTTCCAAAAACCCTATGAAGAAAATCCAATTCCCTGTCTTCTTTTCCTGCCCGAAGCATGAAGCTAGCCCTCTTCAATCCTTCAAAAAACTCCCCTCCCCTAAACCTTATCCTCTGAATTTCTTCAATCTTTCGTCTTGGATCCAAAATTGGCTCTCGCCGTCAGAGCTTAGATCCGAAATTGGCTCTCGCCATCAAGGCTTAGATCCAAAATTGGCTCTTGCCGTCAGAGCTTTCTCCTCCGATTTTACCTTTAAGAAATCCATTTATCGAAAACAATGTTCCCTGAAATGGCACAGAGAATAGGACAGTCTGAAACAGAGTCGAAACCCCGTACTCGGGTCTACATTGAGTCGCCCGACCAATTCAGGTCTCATATTGGATAAGAGTCCAGTAGTAAGACCCGGATTTTTCCGTAATTAGACTGCATTGGATTGCTCGACCAATTCAGGTCTCATATTGAATAAGAGGACCCAGATTGGATTCTCGAAATTGGATCCAATTGGCTCTTCGAACAAGGCTCACCCGTCGTGTGAATTGGTCCTTTCTCTTCCTACTGACTCCCGTTATTGGAATCGAATGGAGCATTTCAGTATGCCCCAGCTGACTGTAACGGGGTGACTGAACCTGGCCACTCAGTATTTGCACTGGAGTTGGTCGTTGCTCCCAATATTCGAGTTAACTGAATATTAATAAAAGTCCCCTTTCTTTATATTTTTACGGTATACTCATGTTACAACACGACAACGCTGAGGAGATGGAGAACCAACAACCACTAGATTCAATTTAAGAGCCTTCATTTGGTGACTTGCCAGACGAGACATTATGATTGTCTCAACCTTCAAGACAACAAAATCAAGATGAAGATCTTCAAGAACAACATGTTCTTCATGGAATAGTTGACAAAATACAATGTGTTTGATATCACGATCTTGGAAGGGACTCCCAATGTTTGGTGATTTTACTAGAGAAAGAAACAACTCCTGATGGTGTTTTAAATATTTTATTTGAAGGAAGTTATGAAGGCCTCAACAATGATCAAATAATTGGATACTCTTCTTGCGCTGATATGAGACACTATTGATGTCATATTACGTGCTATTTATCTAAACACAAACTATTTCGAATTTCAATATAAAAGCTTAATTTCAATAGAAAGTACTTGGAACACTATTTTTAATAGCTTCTGGATATTATAAGCATAGATTCTTTTATTATTTATTATTTTTATTTCTATTTTATTTATTTATTTATATTTATTTATTTATATTTATTTATTTATATTTATTTATTTATTTATATTTATTTATTTATTTATTTTTAAAATCCTAATCTTAGATAGCGAGCCTTGACAAGCTGTAATTCTCAATCTGACCATCCGATTGTTGTGAAACTCCTACCACTAGTATCTTTACAAGTCTTCTAAATGCTCAAGAGGTTCAATCCAATCCAACTTATAAATTACAAGAAAACACCATAAATCCACGCTCAAGTCCCTTGACTGCCGCCTAAAAGGTTGATGACAAACTTTAACTTGCGATTTTTCCTTCTTTGACCAATAATTCTCATTCAAACTTTGTGTTCAGCTCTGCTTTTAAGTCCTCAACTTATCATGACAAAATTCACCTTATTCTAGCTGGTAGATCTCAGATATTACAAAAATCCTAAACAACTCTTATATGCCAACTTCTGATACCTCTTTATACTAATGATCAAATATCTTCTATCCGTACCATAAGATTAACATAAATTTTTGCATGCACGTAGTATATTTAACCATCTAGACACCTCTAAAATTTCAACCACAGATATCTCTCTAATTTTGCAAAACTATCAAGAGTACTAGCCTTTACTTTATTACAAAAATCCAATTCACCAGTACAAATATTGATTTTGAGCAACGATTGCAAAGTCCTTCCAAATCCTATGAAACCCAATTCTACACCTTTCAAAGGAGCTTGAAGCTAGCTCTCCAACCTCAAAATGCCGATCTCGGAATGCCCTCTTCATTTTCTTCTCCTTTTCTTTAACTCTATGAGGTCCCCTATTCTTCCGCCCTGAACTCCGAATTGGAACAACAGACCCGCCTCCATGGAATTTCTACCTCTAAGAGGATCTTTCCATGGAAAGGACGTTTCTCCTAAAATGGCATAGAGAATAGAACAATTTGAAATGGGACTGAAGCCTCCGTATTCAGGACCTCATTGAATTGCCCAATTGAGTCAAGTCTCATATTGACTAAGAGGTCCATAGCAGGACCTGGATTGGATGTCACCATAATTGGATCAAATTGGCCCTTCACATCAGACTTACTCGAATATTGAATTGGTCCTTTTTCCTTCTGTCGACTCTTGGTAAGAACAGCTCGGACTCATTCCACCTAATTTATCGGAGAATCTTGAGGACCTCAATTTATTGCCTAAATTTTTTCCTGGCTTTGGATCTGCTGATCTTGATTATTAAAATTGAATGGAGCATTACATTACTGATAAGTATGCCCCGACTGCTTTCTATTTCTATACACTTACGCGTAATTGTCACTGACTCTAGGATTGGAATATTTACTAGCATAATGATCAATCTGTCTGCGACGAAAATAACGAAGTAGTCTTCTTGCACCTCTATCAAGCATATTGGATGTCTTTACTGGTATATACCTACTAGGCTTTTTCCATGTAAGGTTAGAAAATGATCCTGATCGTCTATTGGTACGGAGGGTACTTGGTTCGATGACGCGGGTGGAGCATACGCTATTATCATGTTCGATGGTATAGCTTACAATGGAGTGATATTAACTAGTCCTTGAATATTAGCACTCGAATTGGCCACTGTTTCTCACATCCAAGATGACTAAATATTAATAAATCTTTTCTATTTATATTTTCAGCATATAGTTGTGTTGCAACATGACATCTACCTCCTCTGAACCTATGCATCCTCTGGTATGCACCAAATAACCTAGTTGTTTTTTGATTTATAATGTGTTCTCTAAGTCTTTGTCCAAATCCTCTTCATCACTTTTGCTATCCAAGTCAATTTCATCTTCTTATTGAGGAATATGTATGTCTTCACCAAGGTCTTCTATATTTATTTTTATGTATCTTTGTTTAAATAGTTTTACTCGCTTCCATACAATTGGTATTTTTAACCTTGTTCCATCTAACTCCCGCAATGAGTAAATTACATTATCATAAATAATTGTTTCCACATACGGTCCAAAACATCGCTTAGAAAACTTCCTTAAAGTATTATGTTGATTGTCCAAGTTATTATCATAGACCAAAATCCAATCACCTTCTTCAATTAGTTTATGCCTCAATTGATGCTGCTTATCAAATCATGCCTTATCTTGTAACCTTGATCTTCTTAACCTTTCTAATGCTATTTAAATATCTTTTGATCTTTGCTCTAATTGTTGAATTCTAATAACTAGAAGTTCTTCTCTTGTCAATCCATCTTTCCATGGTAGCACACTCCAAGTAGGTACTTTTTCTTCAATTGGCATTATTGGTTTTTGACCTGTCATAAGCTCAATAGGTATATATCCCGTTACTGAGCTATAAGTTGTTCGATCAGCCCGTAATGCAAATGACAAAAGTTGTGGCCATTCTTTAACCTTCTTATTACAAGCTTTAACTAATGCTTTCACAATCGGTGGGTAACCATGCTCACTTTTTGCATTTCCTTTAAGATTATAAGTAGTAGTTAGTAATAGTTTAATTCCATATCTTTCAAAGAATTCATGAGCTTCTTATGTATTTAATTCTCTATGATCTGCAGTGATTTTTCTTACACATTTTCAAATAACATCTTCAAGCAAAAATCTACAAATTCCTTCTGTAGATTTTGTTCTCAATGTTCTTCTTTCTACTTGATTTGATAAATTTTCACAAGCTAAGATCAAATATCTCATTTGTCAGAACTCAATTGGCATAATACCCAAATCAACAATCCATTTAAAATGAATAGCTAGAGGATATGTAGGATGAAACCTATCTTGATGACGTACATTATTATACGTTTGATAAATTTCACATAATCCTACAAATAAGAGCACATCTCGATTTATATTTTTCCACCAATATCGTTCCTTAAGCTTAACAACAGTAGCCCAAATTCCTCTATGTCCTATCCATAAACTATCATGAAATCCCTTTAATAATTTTTGTTTCTCTTCCTTATTGCCTATCACTTTTTGTGGCATTCCAATTCCTTTCTTTGGTCTCTTTCATAAGAATCCTTCTTGAAACAAAAATCCATATACCTTTTTTCTTATTTGTTTAAAGTTTTGTGTAGACCAATTTTCTTGCTTAGTCAAGGTATTCAAGTAATGACCAATATCCAATAATTCTCCTTCATAAAATTCTTCAAAAAATAGCTTGACTTCTTTATTAAGATTTGATACTGAATAGAATTTTGATCCAACTTCATCAATATCTTGAATCATTTTGTCTTTTCTTTCATATCTTGCTCTAGATAGCATGTCTACTACTAAATTGTCTTTTCCAGCAACATGCTTAAATTTTGGTTTTAATGATTGAATACAAGCAATCCATCTTAACATTGCAATATCTAGTGTTGAACAATTAGTAATCATTCCAAGTAATGGCAAGCAATCCATTTCAATTACTACTGCAGTACCAATCAAATAATCCCTTTTAGCTTTCATAGCCAAAACAACTCTCCAAAGTTCTCTTATGACTAGCGAATATACACATTGACGAGTTCTTAAAACTTTAGCTCCAAATCAAACTGCAAATCTATTTCTACTTGAATCATCTTGATCCACAGTCCATCCAAGACCAATAGCACTAGTATCCACAGTAAGAATTATTTATCTATTACAATTATAATCAATTTTTCTTAAAATTGGAGGTATCACCAATAACACCTTTACTTTTTGTATTACTTCAATATGCTTTCTTTTCCATTTAAATCGATAATCCTTATGTAAAAATTCATACAATGTATCTGCTACATGAGCATAATAAAGAATCCATATACGATAAAATACACAAGCTCCTAAAAACCTGCGTACTTCTATTAAAGAGTCACATGAATCTTTCATCCTTTTAATTGCATCAATTTTGCTTGGATCTAGCTTTCTTCCATAAAATCCACACAAATATCCAACAATAAGAACTTTCTATACTCCAAATATAGATTTTGTTCCTGAAAGTATAAGATGAACCTCTTTAAGTTGAGTTAAAATCTTTTCACAATCTTGTATATGATCAACAACATATTTGCAACACCCCTTCTCATCTAAAGTTTTATCTTTTTTTCCTTCTTTATATCTTTTGATACAAACATCATTTAAAAAAAACATAGTTTTTTCAAGAATGAAGTCTCTTAGTATCTTATTCATCCCATTCATCATATGTGCAACTGAGTTAATAGTACTTTATGGAAGAGTACACATTTTAAGTAATCCAAGTGGCATTCTCAACCTTGGCAATGGTTTCTCCCTCAACCTATCTTGATTTCGTTCATGATTAGGAGGTACTGTCAAAAATTGTACAGCTTTCCTTCCATCTTCACTACATATTCTTGCATAAGCAGAACTATCATCAAGTACTTTTGTTTCCATCCGTGTTGCCGTAATATAAGGTTGTCCTAAAATCAATGGATAAGATGTTGTAACTTGTACAAAGAAATGTTGTTCTGTCGCAACATCTCCAATCCAAATTTTGACATCTGAACAAGATCTATATAATTTGTCTCATGTGTTATTAGCTGCTTGTATTGCCCATCCATATTCCATATCAATTTACCATTTCCGCTTCTTATAAAGATCCTTAGACATAAGATTTATTTCAGAACTATGGTCAACTAAAGCAACAATTGGTTCTTCAATATCTCCTAC
Organism: Physcomitrium patens; assembly: GCF_059467195.1. Classification (NCBI taxonomy): domain Eukaryota; kingdom Viridiplantae; phylum Streptophyta; class Bryopsida; order Funariales; family Funariaceae; genus Physcomitrium; species Physcomitrium patens. The sequence goes on along the minus strand of NC_143412.1, from coordinate 3,199,797 downwards.
TTTCACCAATACTTTAATAGTTTCTTTTGTCCAATATTTTTGAGTATAATAGCTTGCACCTTCCATTGCTTTATCACTTTAATCTTCAAAACGTATTCATTGATTATATCCATTTTTTTTATTTGTTGATTGCTTTTAACTATTATCAACGTCTTCTTCATCTCTATATAATCATGCATCAATAGCATGACTCATTCCAGCTTTGTTCATTAATTGTTTCTTTCGCTTAATGTTGTCAATGATAACATCATGAAACTCCTTCTTTGCAATTTCTAAAATTTCTTTCAATGTGACTTCCACCTTAGCATTTAATATACATTCTTTCAACATGTCTTTTAAATTTGTTACCACTTCAATATCAGAAAGTAGCTTATAAGCAACTAATTTATCCTTTTTTTTTGTCTCCTCTGTTTTTTCTTCTAATGATGCTGAAGTATCCTTTATAAGCAATTCTTGTGAAGTCGCCTCATGAGCCTTGTTTCCTCGAATTTGCTTCTTAGAAGAATTTTCTTCTTTTGTATCATCAAAATTTCCTCGTCTCTTTTCTTCCATCAAAGCTTTATGTTGACTCTTAGTAATATATACATGAACTAAAAAAGACTCAACAAGATCTTCCCAACTTTTTGCACCTCGTATTATAGCTGCACTCCTCAATAACACTTCCCAAGGCATTTTTCCTTTTTGCATTGTAGAAATGGCAGAAGCCCAAAATTCACTAGTTTCTATACTTCCACCAAAGTCATCATCTATTCTAGTGCCATAACTTGCACTATCTCATGTTGCTATTCCATGTTCTATTAAATAATCTTGAATCAATGCTCTCATACTTCTTTTGCCAAAATTGGTTTGAAAGAGATCCTGTGTATCTTTTAATCCAATTTTTCTATCTTTCTAGTAAATAATTCCTTGCTGCACCATATTATTAAATTCATTGCAATCCTTCCTAATATGTGAAATGTCATTACATTAGATACATCTTTGTACATACCTTTATTTTGAAACATTCTTCAAATTGTTTGTAGAAATATTTTCTTCAAGTCTTGCTAATTTGATTTGAAGATCTCGCATTCTATGTATAATTTCTTCAATCCCCATCTCTCCTTTCTTTGATAAAGATGTTGAAGGTTGAATAGTAGACATTGTTGGTTGTGTTGTATGTACTGGAATTTTAGGTGCTTGTACTGCTTTTAGAATATTACTCCTATCTTTCCTTCTTTCTCTTTTTGCAAGCAAACCCACCGTATTTTCAACATTTTTCACTTTGTTTTCAATCCTTTATCTTCTTCTTTGTCTTCAAGAAGCAACTCCAATTTTCCTTGTAACTCTCTGTAGAACGGGTAAATTAGTTAGTGCTAAAATTTTGACTTTAGTAGATTAGAACCGGTATTGATGAAATCAGGAAACCAATAGTCATGTGAAAGGTTCCAAGATATAGTTAACTGACAAAAAAAAACCGGTTGGAATCTGAAAAAGGGTATAGTAGGAGAAAGATTGATTAGTTTAGGGCCAGACTTGTGAGTCTTAGAGTCGGGGTATGCTTGGGTGCTACCTCTATTTTTTCTATTTCTTTTCTTTTGTATTTTGATGTTTCGTTGTGTTTATAAAGAGAAGTTTATGAGAATTGTGTATTGATCACAGTGTTACAGTGAATGCTGTATTGGACCAAAATTGGTTCTATACATTGCACATGAAATAGTGTTATAGATTGAGAGATGATAGTTTGAAAATGATTGAATGACCATTGAGTTGGAAAATATAAATGAAGTTAGAATTATAGAGAATTGATAAGAAATTGAGAATGTTGTAATTGAAGTTATTAAATTAGACATGGTACTGAAGAATTAATATTATACAATTCAGTGATTGGAAATTAACTTATTGAATATCAAATGATTATATTCAATTAATGGTGACCTTAACAATTAACTCATGCGACAGTTCTTTCCCTTGTGTTTGAACCGATTTAAACTATACTTAATTCAGAAATTGTGGCAATTCGGATTTCCTGATTACATTTTGGCGCCGCTGCCGGGAAAAGACAACAGTTATGAGTGTTGAGCATTAATTGAGAAATTTGATATTGAATGAGGAGTTGTAAGATTGGAGAATTGTGGTAATTGTGAAATGATTAAGAAAGAAAGAGATTATGAAATAAAAGAGAAATGATGTTATGATACATCAACATGATTTTGATTATGAAAGACATATTAAACAAAAACGAGACCGACAATTGAGATTGGCCGCAAGGAATGTAAACCGTATTGTGGGAGAAGTATTACAGAAAAAGAGGAGACGACAGAGTTGCATTAAACCGTTGTCGTGTTGTAACACGAGTATACAATGAAAATAAAAAGAAAGGGGAATTTTATTAATATTCAGTTACCTCGAATATTGGGAGCATCGACCAACTCCAGTACAAATACTGAGTGGTCAGGTTCAGTGACTCCGTTACAGTCAGCCGGGGCATACTGAAATGCCCCGTTCGATTCCAATAACGGGAGTCAGCAGGAAGAGAAGGACCAATTCACACGACGGGTTCGAGGAGCCAATTGGATCCAATTTCAATAATCCAATCCGGATCCTCTTATCCAATATGAGACCTGAATTGGTCGGGCGACTCAATGTGGTCCAATTACGGGAAATCCAGGTCTTACTACGGGTCTTAGCCAATCTGGCGCGAAGACCAATTTGACCCAATTACGGGAGCATCTTTCCCAATATAGGACCTGAATTGGTCTGGCGACTCAATGTGGTCCCGATTACGGGGTTCGATTCTGTTTCGGGTTGTCCTGTTCTCTGTGCCGTTTCAGGGAACGTTGTTTACGGTAAATGGATCTCTTAAAGGTAAAAACGGAGGAGAAGGCCTTCATGACGTGAGCCAATTTCGGATCTAAGCTCTGATGGAGGGAGCCAATTCCGGATCTAAGATGGAAGATTGAAGAAATTCAGAGGATAAGGTTAGGGGGGGATATAGTTTTGAGGGGGTAGGTTTTTTTCGAGGGGGGAATCGGCGGGAGCGAGTTTTCAAGCTTTTGTAAGGTTACTAGTTCGGGTTTTCATTGGGGGTTTTTGGAAGATCAAGGGAATTAGAGAGAGGAGCTTCATGCTTCGGGTCGGGGAAGGAAAGACATAGAATTTGGATTTTTCTTCTTCGTAGAGTTTTGGGGACGACTGAGGCAATCGCTACTGAAGTCAGTGTTGTAATGGTGAATCGAGATTTTTAAATGAAGTGGGTTTGAATACTCTTGACTGTTTTGTAAAATCGAGTTACGTCTGTGATTGAAGGATTAAAGGGGTGTCTATAGGATTGAGTATGCGGAGTGAATGAAATTTATTGGATTAATCTAACAGGACAGTCAGTGGATACAAGATCGTAAGTACAAAGGGGTATTAAAGATTAACAGTTTGGGTTGTACGGGGTTCTCTGTAACGTCTAGAGACCTACTGGCTGGGGCAAAAAGGACTTCGACAAGCAGTCGAAGAGCATCCGTATAGATTTACTATACATTATTGTAGTCGTTTATATTCCAGCAGTCATAAACTGATAGACTGCTTGACTATCGGCAAATCTCCATACTACCTTCTATAGCCAGACGCCCGGCGCGTTCTCGAGCAGGAAAGCACGTAATACGACATAAGTGGTAAACCCGACGTGAAAGCTTGAGGTAGAAGGTATTGGATTTCGGTTGATATTATCTTTATTTTTATGGAAAACGAAAATAAATATTTTGAAGGATTTTTGGGAGAAGTTTCTAGTGGGGAGTCTTCTAAAGGACAAGGTATGCACATGGATCCGTCTATTGCTAGTTTGTTTCAAGCCTTCTCATTGTCAATGCAGCAACAGCAAAGCAATGATCGAAAGGAAGATTTGGCAACCAAAGCATTGCAAGCAGTGGTCAATAAAATTGATCAATTTGATGGGAGGAATATTTCAAGGTATTTAAGATGTTATGTTCGTGAAATGGAATTAAATTGGGTTTATGAGAAGAAAATGGTTGCACTATTTGGACTTGCCACGATATCGGAGATAAGGGACCACATTACATCGATTACGGATCGTTGTGGGAATTCATGGGAGGATTTTTCACATGCATTGAAAGACGAATATTTCTTGGAAGATGCTGATCGTGTTACTAAGAAGCTGTTTCTGGGATGGATTGAACGGCCTAATAAGAATTTGCAAGCAACAGAGCTACTAAGGGAATTTGAGAGGCAGTACTCTCAATTATCGAAGGTAGAAAAATTGACATTGGAGCCAAACAAAGTTGATCTATTTCTTCAAGCTGCTGATGGAGAATTGCAAGAGAAATTAGAACCCCTTCTTGAAGACAAAGAAGAAGATGAAGGATTGACAACGAAGTGGAAGAACGTTGAAGATGCGGTGGGGTTGCTTACAAAAAAAGAAAGGAGGAAAGATAGGAGCAATATTCCGAAAAAAGTATAAGCACCCAAAACTCCACTACGTACAACACCACCGACAATGCCTACAGTTCAACCTTCGACATCCTTGTCAAAGAAAGCCGATATGGGTATGGAAGAAATTATACGAGGAATGCGAGATCTTCAAATCAAATTGGCAAGACTTGAAGAGAATACTTCTATAAACAATTCGAAGAATGTTTCAAAACAAGGATATGTACAAAGATGCATTTGGTGTGATGATGCTTCACACACTAGAAAAGATTGCAATGAATTTAATAATATGATACGGCAGGGAATTATTTGCTGGAAAGATGGGAAGATAGCATTGAAAGTTAGGAAGGATCTTCTTCAAACCAATTTTGGCAAGGGAGGAATGAGAGCATTGGTTCAAGATTACTTAAAAGAGCATGAAACAGTAGTACGAGAAAGTGCAAGTTATGGTGCTAGAGTAGAGGATGAAATTGGTGGGAGTACGGAAACTAGTGAGTTTTGGGCTTCTGCCGTTTCTACAATGCAAGAAGGGAAATTACCTCGAGAAGCGTTATTGAGAACTGCAGCTACAATACGAGGAAGAACAGGTTGGGAGGATCCTGTTGAGTCTCTTTCAGTTCATGCATATATTGCTAAAAGCCAACATGAAGCTTTGATGGAAGAAAAAAGACGAGGAAATTTTGATGATACTAGAGAAGGAAATTCTTTTAAGAGGCAAACTCGAGGAGACAAGGCTCGGGAGGCAGCTTCACAAGAATTGCCTGTAAAGGATACCTCAGCATCATTGGGAGAAAAAACAACGGAGACAAAAGATAAGGGCAAATCAATTGCTTATAAGCTACTTTCTGACATTGAAGCGGCAACAAATTTGAAAGGGGTGTTGGAAGAACGTATATTAAACGCTAAGGTGGAATTCACATTGAAAGAAGTCTTGAGAATTGCAAAGAAGGAGTTTCATGATGTTATCATTGACAGCATTAAGCGAAAGAGGTAATTAATGAGCGAAACTGGAATGAGTCATGCTATTGATGCAAGAATATGTAGAGATGAAGAAGAGGTTGATATTGGTTACAAGCAACCAACAAATGAAAAGAATGGGTATAATCAGCGAGTACGTTTCGAAGATTCTAGTGACAAGGAAATGGAAACTTTGAGCCATTATACTCGAAAGCATTGGGCAAGGGCAACTACTGAGGTATTGGTGAAGGTAGGAGATATAGAAGAACCAATAGTTGCCTTGGTGGACCATGGTTCTGAAATAAATCTCATGTCTAAAGATCTTTATAAGAAGCAAAAATGGCCAATTGATATGGAACATGGATGGGCAATACGAGCAGCTAATAACACACGAGGCGAATTATATGGAGCTTGTCCAGATGTCAAAATTCGGATTGGGGATGTTGCTACGGAGCAACATTTCTTCGTTCAAGATACAACGTCTTATCCGTTGATTTTAGGACAACCTTATATCATGGCAACACGGATGGAAACAAAGGTACTTGAGGATGGTTTTGCTTATGCAAGGGTACGGAGCGAAGATGGGAGGAAAGCTGTGCAATTTCTAACAGTACCTCCTAACCATGAATGGAATCGAGATAGGTTAAGGGAGAAACCATTGCCAAAGATTGTTGAAGGATTTAAGGATTTTGGAGAGGTACCACTGTAAAGCGAGATTATGGAGGTACAAAAGAGGAGGTACTTTCGCGAGATGAAGGTGCCTTTGATGCGAGTTTTATTGGTATATTGGAGAATGGAAATATTATGTATAAGAAAGTTGATGATTTTAAAAGAAAAGAAAGAAAAAGATTATATGATATTGAAGGACAGTTACGCAAGATAGGTACATTGCAAGATGATGAGAGGATTTTGGGTGTTTATGAAGAAAATGGACTGGAAGATTCATTGGAATTGATTACATCTATTGGGTTAGGGGGATAATGATAAGATTATTGAGATTCATTCGAGAGAGGTTTATACCATGCTTGAATCTTTTCAAGCACCAGAAGTCACAGTAAAGACGAGATATAAAATGGCAGATAAGAAGGTAAAGCCTGTTGCCGGACCATTACCAGAGGATTCTAAAGAACAAATGAGAGAAGCATCAAAAGAAGCAAGTTTAAGAGATCCAATGAGTATTGGACATCAGTTTACTGAAGAGACTCTTGAAGAATTGAAGATTGGTTCTGATGGTTCTTTATTGCCGGAGGAAATTACTTGCTTCAAAAAGATGTTGGCTAAACAAGGTAGATCGTTTGCCTTCGAATCTCATGAAATTGGGTGTGTGGATCCAAATATTATAACACCTATGGTTATCTTCACTGTACCGCATGTACCTTGGAATCTAAGACCGATTCCAGTATCGAGGGCACATTTACCTAAATTGGTGGAACTATTGAAAGAAAAGATAAAGATGAAAATATTAGAACCTTCATTTGCGCCGTATTCTAGTCGATGGTTTACGGTACCTAAGAAGAATGGGTCACTGCGGTTTATTCAAGATATGCAGCCGGTGAATGCTCTAACTGTCAGGAATGCAGGAATTGGACCTATTGTGGATGAATTTGCTGAGGCGTTTGCTGGAAGGGCGATCTATTCAATGGGTGATTTGTATTCAGGTTATGATCAATTTCAACTTGCCAAAGGAAGGAGGGATATGACAACGATGAGGACACCGCTTGGATTGGTTAGAATGTGCACTCTTCCTCAAGGCGCGACCAACTCAGTTGCGCATATGATGAATGGGATGAATAAGGTATTGAGAGATTTTATTCCTGAAAAGACTATGCCTTTTCTAAATGATGTTCCTATAAAAGGGTGCAGAGAAGGAGACAAGGATGAAACTTTAGATACGAGGAGGTGTCGCAGATATGTTGTTGATCATATACAAGATTGTGAAAAGATTTTAACTCGGCTTGGAGAAGTTCATCTTACATTATCGGGTATGAAGTCCGTATTTGGAGTGCGAGAGGTTGTAATTGTTGGACATTTATGCGGATCTTACGGAAGAAAACCAGATCCGACTAAAGTTGATGCAATTGGAAGGATGAAAGAGGATTGTGGTTCTTTAACAGAGGTTCGCAGGTTTTTGGGTGTATGTGTATTTTATCGAATCTGGATCCCTCATTTTGCTCACATAGCGGATCTATTATATGAACTGTTACGCAAGGGTTACCGATTTGAATGGAAAGAAAGGCATATTCAGGCAATGCAAAGATTGAAGAAATTATTGATGTCACCTCCAATATTGAGGAAGGTTGATTATAAGTGAAATAGACCAGTGATTCTTATTGTAGACGCTAGTCCAATTGCCGTTGGATGGGCAGTGGGTCAAGATGATTCGAATGGGAGTAGAGTTGCAGTTTGATTTGGGGCTAAAGTTTTATGTATTCGTCAGCGTGCATATTCGCAAGTCAAAAGAGAATTTTGGGGAGTCGTTTCGGCTATGAAAGTTGAAAAGGACTATTTGATTGGGGCAGTAGTAGTAATTGAAACAGATTGCTTGCCATTGCTTGGAATGATTATTAACTGTTCAACGCCAGATATTGCAATGTTGAGATGGATTGCTTATATTAAGTCACTAAATCTAGAATTTAAGCATATCACTGGAAAGGACAATTTAGTAGCAGACATGCTATCTCGAGCAAGATACGAGAGGGAGGACGAAATGGTTGAAGACATTGATGATGTCGGATTGAAATTCTATTCAATATCAAATCTCAACAGAGAAGACAAGCTATTTCTTGAAGAAGCTTATGAAGGAGAATTATTGGATATTGGTCATTATTTGAATACCTTGTCTAAGCAGGGGAATTGGTCTACAGAAAAATTCAAACAAATAAGAAAAAAAGCATATGGATTTTTACTTCGAGATGGATTCTTATGGAAGAGACCGAAGAAAGGAATTGGGATGCCACAACGAGTGATTGGCAAAAGGGAAGAAAAACTAAAATTATTAAAGGAGTTTCATGATAGTTTTTGGGTAGGGCATAGAGGAATCTGGGCTACTTTTGCTAAACTCAAGGAACGATATTGGTGGAAAAATATGTATCGAGATGTGCTCTCATTTGTAGAGTCATGTGAAATCTGTCAATTGTATTCTAATATCCGACATCGAGATGGTCTTCATCCTACGTATTCTCTGGCTATTCATTTTAAATGGGTTTTTGATTTGGTTATTATGCCAGTTGGGTTATGGCAGATGAGATATTTGGTTTTAGCTCGTGAAGATTTATCAAATCTAGTAGAAGGAAGAGCATTGAGGACAAAATCTACAGAGGGGATTTGTAGGTTTTTGCTTGAAGATGTCATTTGCCGTTACGGGTGCGTAGGAAAAATCACTGCAGATCGTGGAGAATTAAATGCACAAGAAGCTCGTAAGTTCTTTGAAAAATGTGGAGTTAAACTATCACTGATTACTGCTTATAATCCAGAAGGGAATGCGAAAAGCGAACGCGGTCACCCGCCGATTATGAAAGCATTGGTTAAAGCTTGTAATGGGAAGGTTAAAGAGTGGCCACGGCTTTTGTCATTTGCATTATGGGCTGATCGAACAACACATAGTTCGGTGACAGGATATATGCCAGTAGAACTTGTGACAGGTCAAAAACTAATTATGCCGATTGAAGAAAAGGTACTTACTTGGAGTATGCTACCATGGGAAGATGGATTGACAAGAGAAGAACTTCTGGCTATTAGGATTCGACAATTGGAGCAAAGAACGGAAGATGTCCTGATAGCATTGGAAAGGTTAAAAAGAGCAAGGTTACAAAACAAGGCGCGATTCGATAAGCAACATCGATTGAGACCAAAAGCAATCGAGGAAGGTGACTGGGTACTTGTTTATGACAATAGTCTGGATAATCAACATAGTACTTTGCGGAAAATTTCAAAACGTTGGTTTGGACCATATGTTGTAACAACTGTTCATGATAATGCGACTTATTCATTACGGGAGTTAGATGGTACAAAATTGAAAATACCAATTGTAGGGAAGAGAGTAAAAATATTTAAACGAAGACATGCAGAGATGAATATGGAAGACCTTAATGAAGGTACAGAGATTCCGCAGGAAGAAGATGAAAGTGATATGGATAATGAGGGTGACGAAGACGAACTGGACAAAGACGTAGGGGATATATTCTGAATCAAACAGCAATTGGATAAATTGGTGCATACCGGAGGATGCACAGGTTCAGAGGGGGTGGATGTCGTGTTGTAACACGAGTATACAATGAAAATAAAAAGAAAGGGGAATTTTATTAATATTCAGTTACCTCGAATATTGGGAGCATCGACCAACTCCAGTACAAATACTGAGTGGTCAGGTTCAGTGACTCCGTTACAGTCAGCCGGGGCATACTGAAATGCCCCGTTCGATTCCAATAACGGGAGTCAGCAGGAAGAGAAGGACCAATTCACACGACGGGTTCGAGGAGCCAATTGGATCCAATTTCAATAATCCAATCCGGATCCTCTTATCCAATATGAGACCTGAATTGGTCGGGCGACTCAATGTGGTCCAATTACGGGAAATCCAGGTCTTACTACGGGTCTTAGCCAATCTGACGCGAGGACCAATTTGACCCAATTACGTGAAATCCAGGTCTTACTACGGGTCTTAGCCAATCTGGCGCGAAGACCAATTTGACCCAATTACGAGAGCATCTTTCCCAATATAGGACCTGAATTGGTCTGGCGACTCAATGTAGTCCCGATTACGGGGTTCGATTCTGTTTCGGGTTGTCCTGTTCTCTGTGCCGTTTCAGGGAACGTTGTTTACGGTAAATGGATCTCTTAAAGGTAAAAACGGAGGAGAAGGCCTTTATGACGTGAGCCAATTTCGGATCTAAGCTCTGACGGCGGGAGCCAATTCCGGATCTAAGACGGAAGATTGAAGAAATTCAGAGGATAAGGTTAGGGGGGGATATAGTTTTGAGGGGGTAGGTTTTTTTCGAGGGGAGAATCGGGGGGAGCGAGTTTTCAAGCTTTTGTAAGGTTACTAGTTCGGGTTTTCATTGGGGGTTTTTGGAAGATCAAGGGAATTAGAGAGAGGAGCTTCATGCTTCGGGTCGGGGAAGGAAAGACATAGAATTTGGATTTTTCTTCTTCGTAGAGTTTTAGAGACGACTGAGGCAATCGCTACTGAAGTCAGTGTTGTAATGGTGAATCGGGATTTTTAAATGAAGTGGGTTTGAATACTCTTGACTGTTTTATAAAATCGAGTTAGGTCTGTGATTGAAGGATTAAAGGGGTGTCTATAGGATTGAGTATGCGGAGTGAATGAAATTTATTGGATTAATCTAACAGGACAGTCAGTGGATACAAGATCGTAAGTACAAAGGGGTATTAAAGATTAACAGTTTGGGTTGTACGGGGTTCTCTGTAACGTCTAGAGACCTACCGGCTGGGGCAAAAAGGGCTTCGATAAGCAGTCGAAGAGCATCCGTATAGATTTACTGTACATTGTTGCAGTCGTTTATATTCCAGCAGTCAAAAACTGATAGACTGCTTGACTATTGGCGAATCTCCATACTACCTTCTACAGCCAGACGCTTGGCGCGTTCTCGAGCAGGAAAGCACGTAATACGACACCGTGGTTGCATGCATGTCAACATATACGATCATATTCAGTTCCTGAGAGGGAGGCAATATTTCAGAATTACATTCCTTTATCTAAATTACCTCTTTCATTGGCAGGAGACTCTTCTAGTTTAATAGTTAAGTCTGTCAAACGATTTGTAAAGAAAAGAATATTTACCTAAGAATTCGGCTCATTATTTCAAGGAGCATTATTGCCAAATAAATTTAAACAATTGGAGTTACCTGCTGAGGTATTAAGTAGCCCGGTGGAAGAGATTATTAAAGACATTGAACGAATTACGGAATCAGAAACTATCACACTTCCGATTATACCACCAATTGTATTATTACCAATGGCATCGGGAGGTGTACCCAGTGTTCCTATAGGACCACCGGTACCACCAATAGGGCCAATTGGACCAGCAGTACCAATTTTTGTTCCAATGGGCCAAGTAGGAGATCAAACTACAAGTATAGCACCACTACCAATTTTTAGCGGATGGCCCGGTGCTGATCCAGATCAACATCTATCCCAATTTTTGACCGCTTGTGTAGCCAATAATGGATGAACAGAAGATCTGTGGTTAAGATGGTTGCCTGTAACTTTGAAGGATACCACTTTCGAATGGTATAATCGACAACCTGCGGGTTCGTTTCCAAATTAGAAAGCTTTAAGAGCTGCTTTTCTTCTTCATTTTAGACTAATTGGATATGAAGACCGATTGAGAGAACAATTAATGCGAAGTCATATGATACCAGGAGAGGCTGTGGAGTCATATTATGGGCGAGTAGCTGACATAATTTGCCGTTGGCCCAATAATCATTTACCTGAAAATTTCATTTTATCAATATTGATCAATGGGCTCTACTCACCAGAATTAAAAATATTTGTTAAGGAAAATCAACCTGCCACAGTTGCATTATCGCTTGTTAGAGCCAAAGTGTGGGAGGAATGTCATTATGACCGAATCCTAAATTCAAACCCGACACTAATTCCTACTCAAGGATCTTCTAAGTTTCCAAATTGGAGTAATTTAGCCAATAGTATTACTGGAGCAATGGCACCTGCGACCCATTCTACCGTACCAATCCAAAGGGTACTTAACTCAGTTCCGTTATAAGCTGTACCATCTCCGATGGCGAGCACTTACCCTTAATTTGCACCGTATCAACCGCCTGGCGTTAATACGCAGGAATTACCTATGTTACCAGGTTCGAAAGAAACCAACGAAACGCTGTTATTGAATTTAACCAAGAAAATGGAAGAGTTGGTAGTAAATATGGCCAAAGAAAAAGAGAAACGACCAAAGCAGACCAATTTCTGAGCCAATGTATGGTGTACCAATTGTAAGGGATAAGGTCATATGGTTCAAGATTGTCCTTCACCAGGAAACATGAAAATTCAATGTATGAATTGTGGGGGGAAGCATCCAATTAATAACTGTTGGTATTTGTCAAATCCACATTTTAATAATACCATGTCACCACCAATGTCATGGGATGTAAATCAAATTCAAGGAAGCAACGGTAATGGATGGAATGGTAATCGATTTAATAATCAAAACCGCAATTATTCTAATAACCAAAATTTTGGACCTAATTCTCAGAAGTTCCACCCAAATCAACGAAATTATCAAGGAAATAACGGATTTATGCCCGAGCCTTCTTTACAAACGGGTCAACGAAGATCATTTACTCAGGCTACTTGGAACATATCAAGTCGTTACATCCCAATTGAAACTTCCAATATACCCAGTGGGATGGGACGAAAACTAGTTCGTTGTTTTCGATGTCGCCAGTATGGGCACTATGCGAATGAATGTTCTAACTCTAGTGCTTCGGAAGAATATGCACCAGTTTGTGGAAATTGTAAACAATCGGAACATACAACAGCCCAATGTAATGCACCTTTTAATTTTAATAATCGCAATCAGCAGGTTCAAATTCAAAGTTCCCAAGAGGATACCAATCCACTTCTTCAAGACTCTCCAGTTAATCATATTGAAGTGGTCCAAGCAGTACAGACTCGAGGTCAACAGAACCTTCAATCAATTCTTAAAAAGGATAAAATTATTGAAGAACAACCTGAACCAATTCAAAAGAAGGCGACTATATTCGCAAAACCAGCGAACCAATTGCGACCAGTATTGGTTCCTACCGATTCATTCAATTCGACTCCGATTGCACCAGGAGGAGTCAATTCTTAATGTCCAGTACAATCAATTCCAATAGAAACAGTACCAACGTTATCGCATATTCCAATATCTGTACCAATCGAACCACCTAATTCTGTTTCGTAATCCAATAAGGTTCCGATATCCAATCCAATTCAGAGTATGCCAATTTCTAAGGGATTGAAGTTTCCAAAGACTCGACGGAAGAAAGCGTTTGGCATTACTACTAATTTAACTCCATATGATATATTAAAGGATCTTGATGAAATCCAACCAGCTATTACCATGAAGCAATTATTGGCTATAGCACCAGAGTGTCGTTCTACTCTAACTTCTTCATTGATACGACGAAGACATCGAGACAAAGAGATTCATGAGGTGAGTTTAAATCCAGATCCTGGACCACCTACAATTGATGTTACTATTGACGGAGTTTTAATCTCAGGCGTCCAAGTAGATGGTGGTTCTAGCGTCAATCTGATGACAGAGGATACCATGGAGAAATTGGGTTTGACTAGGTTATTGCCTACTACTTTATTACTACGTATGGCGGATCATAGTAAAGTCCATCCGATGGGAGTTCTGGTAGATGTGGAGACAATTATTACGGGAATTGCATACAAGATCGACTATGTAGTCTTTTAATTGAAGAGTTTTGCGTTATCATACCCAATTCTATTGGGTAGACCTTGGTTATTTCATGCGAAGGCTCGTAATGATTAGGGACGGGGGACCTTGACGATTGGGAAAAAGCGCAATAAAATTGTTTTGCAAATGTATCCAGTTTCCTATCATGGCAAATCAGAAGTACCCTGCACGGAATTTACTTCAGAAGGACATAGTGAATCAAGCGACGATGAGGATCCATTTCATGGAAACGAACAATATGAACAAATTCAATCTCTTACAAAACATACAGGAGTTATTTATCAATGTGGTGGACCAGGGGAGTACTTAATTCACTAAGAAGATACTGACAATTCTGATCATGCTATTGCAAGATGGATGAACAATTACGCAGTCAACCATATTAGTGCGATGGAGCCAGAAATGGATGGTGCCAATTCATCAGAATTGGTAACGGGTTCAGAACCGGATGAACAACTAGAAGCACCGGAATTGGTAGAACCAGTTTGTCAGGAGATTAATCTGGGATTAGAGATCCATAGTCAACCCATTCAAGTTTATGGTGGTATACAAGGACGAGAGCTTCAAGATTGGATCAATTTTTTCCATAAGCATAAACCTGCATTTGCTTGGACTTACAACGATTTACGAGGGATACCGACGGAAATTGCAGAACATAGAATTGTGTTAGAAGAAACTGCGAGACCAATTTGCCAAAGACAACATCGGCTGAATCCGAAGTATTCGCTGTTAGTAAAAGAAGAATTGAATAAATAATTATGAGTTGGATTTATTTACGAAGTTCCATATAGTGAGTGGGTTTCCCCAATTGTAATGGTACCTAAAAAGAATGGAAAAATCCGCATTTGCCAAGATTATCACAAATTGAATGCTGTTACTAAGAAAGATTATTGTCCATTATCCTTTACAGACAGTATATTGGATGCAGTCGCTGGACATGAGTATTATTCCTTTTTAGATGAGTTTTCAGGGTATAATCAAGTAAAGATTGCTAAGAATGACGAATTAAAGACCACGTTTACAACTGATTGGGGTACCTACGCGTATACAGTTATGCCATTTGGGCTATGTAATGCTCCAGCTACATTTCAACGTGTTATGACTCAGGCTTTTCATAAATATTTGCATAGTTCCATGGAAATTTTCTTGGATGATTTCTGCACATTTAGTAAACGTTGTGACCACTTGAAATGGCTAGGCAATTGTTTGGATCAATGTGATCACTTTGGTATATCTTTGAATTCCAAAAAATGTACGTTTGGTGTTTCTTCAGGGAAACTATTGGGGCATATTGTTTCCAAAAAAGGAATTGCTACTGACCTAGATAAAGTGAAAAAAATAGCCAATTTACTTAGATCCGATACAGTTGTTGGTGTGCGAGGTTTTGTGGGACATGTTAGTTATTATCGAAGGTTTATCCAATCATTTGCAGTAATTTGCCAACCCTTAACTAATCTTTTAAAGAAGCCAACATCCGATGGGATGAGTCCTATTTGGACACGTGAGTGTACCGTTGCTTTCGAGGACTTAAAACGCAGATTGGTATCCGCTCCAATATTGGTCTCTCCTTGCTAGACTAAAGTTTTTCATGTATATGTGGATGCATCCAATATTGCAATTGGTGCGGTCTTAAGTCAAAAAGATGAAAAGAATTGTGATCATCCAATTTATTATGCAAGTCGGCAATTGGTTGCTGCTGAACGTAATTATACCACCACTGAGCGAGAAGCTTTGGGAATGGTTTATTCAGTTCAAAAATTTCGGCATTATCTATTGGGATATTCTTTTGTGTTCCACGTAGATCATGATGCTTTAAAATATATGATTAATAAACCTCAATTAAATGGACGAATTGCTCGTTGGGTATTATTGCTACAAGAATTTAATTTTACAATTATTGTCAGACCTGGTAAATCTCATGCCAATGTCGATCATTTTTCACGATTAACTAAGGAGATGGGAGATGACCCCGTTCCAGATTCCCTACCTGATGCTAATTTGTTTGCTGTTGATATAATTTCGGAAGAGTATGCCAATTTAATTCAATATTTAACATCACAAACATTTCTTATAACTTTTATGGAGACAATGAAGAAACAATTGCTTTATAAGAGCACTCCTTACACAATGATTGGAAATGTACTATATAAAAAGGGCAAAGATGATGTCTTACGACGGTGTATATATCAAAGTGAAGTTGACTTAATTTTAGAAGGGTGTCACATGGATAGTTGTGGTGGTCATTTTGCTGGAGATGCTACGGCCCGAAAGGCCTTATTGGCTGGTTATTGGTGGCCTACAATGTTTGCGGATGCCCATCAATATGTCCGGCGTTGTGACCCATGTCAACAAATTGGTAGACCAACTGTTACGTCTGCAATGCCACTAGTACCAATTCGAGCTCAAACACCTTTTGAAAAATGGGGTATTGGCTTTGTGGGACCAATTGCACCAGCTTCTCGCAATGGACAAAAGCGATATATATTGGTCGCTACGGATTATGTTACAAAATGGGCTGAGGCTGTTGCTACTCGAACTGATAGTGCTGCCACTGTAGCCAATTTTCTGTATGAAAATATTATTATCCGATTTGGATGCCCTAAGGAATTGGTTAGTGACTGTAGAACTCATTTTATTAATAACACTATCGCTGCGTTAACAAATAAGTACGAGATTAAGCATCGTAAAACTTCTCCTTATCACCCTCGGGCCAATGGTCAAACTGAAAAGACTAATGGAATTTTATGTAAAATATTAACCAAGACAATTTCGGGTGCTGGCACCGATTGGGACACAAAATTGTTTGCGGCTTTATGGGCTTATCGTACTGCTTATAAGGTTACGACCAATTCTACGTCTTTCCAATTGGTGTATGGGCAAGAGGCTATTTTATCAATTGAATTAGAAGTACCCAGTTTACAGATTGCAATGGATGAACGCTTAGGTGATACAGCGTCGCTTCAATTTAGGTTATCTGAATTGGAGAAATTAGATGAGAATCGAGCTCACGCTTTGATGGTTATGGAAGTCATTCAAAAACGACGGAAAAGTTATTACGATAGCAAATTACAATTAAAAACTATTAAACCCAATGATTTGGTTTTGCTATATGATAGCCGGTTTCAAAATTTTCCAGGAAAATTTCAAGTACGATGGCATGGACCTTACAAAGTTATTGACTGTTATCCTAATGGATCAGTACAATTGGAAGATTTTTTTGGCATTAAATTGCCTACACATATTAATGGTTATCGGTTAAAGTTATATCAAATGTAATTGTCTAATTAGTCCAAATTCATTATTATTTCCTCTTAACCCGAGGACGGGTATGTTTAATGATGAGGAGGGGAGACTTATTAAGTACGCCGTAATTTTGATGTAACCCATTGCAACTGATAGGAGAGGGGCACTTCTGAATCAGCACCTCCATTCTTGCAATTGTAGCCGAGCAATTGAGTACACCCAGAGTATTGAGTGTTTAAGACAAGAGTAAGATTGTTCAGTTGAGAAGTATTTCGTGAGAAAATACCGATAGAGGTGTTTTTTGTGTTAGGGTGAGAGGTTTTGTTATTAGGGTTTCATAATGGTGAGACGTCTTAAGCGAACAAAAGAGAGAGATGATAGGTCAAGGAATGTGAGGTTTAGGAATGAGTTACCAGAATTGGAGCTGGTAACGTTCACAAATATGGAGAATTGCTAGATTGACTTGTTGTGGCAGAGGAAATTCGAGAAAGATTTCAAGGAGGCGGACGTTTATGGTTTCTTGCGATATTCAAGAGTTTTACCGCCATTAGATCCGTCTATTGTAGAAGAATTTGTGCGACATTATGACCCATCAGATAGTTCGAGTGTGGTGCATAATCGTATTGTGGGATTGGAGGCGCCCATTCTACACAAAGTTTTGTATTTGCCAATTACATCTCTGAGGTAGTGAAGTATCAGTTGAAACTCTCTCTACAAGAACAAGAGAAGGCGAGGTTGAAGAAGTCAGGGAAGGTAGTCACCCTTGAAGAAAGGCAGAAGGAGACTGAGCGAGCCAAGTCACCTGAGCAGATAGTGCAAAATCAACAGGAGCAAACCAATCAGCCATCAATCGCGGTGGATACCAGTTCTAAGGGCAAGGAAAAATTGGATCAAAGACCAGAACCATCTTTAGCTTTGGTTTTATCAAACCGGTTGACTGGAGAGACATCTACCCAATTCGAGGGTCAACACAGTTCCGGTGATAAATGGGGAAGTGCTAAAGAAATGCTGTTATATCAAGTGGAGACACTCTTACCCCAATTCAACAGGTTGCATAGAATGGTGCACGAATTATAAGATAGTGATAAGCTGAGTAAAGATTTGGAGAATCAGAAGAAATTGGTTGCAACTCAACAGAAGACAATTACAGAATTGGAAGAGAAGTTGGCTGAGAAAGTGACGAAGTATACAGAATTGGAGGTTAGGTTAAACAAAATGGACAAGGATTGGCGGATGGATAGAATGCTTCATCAAGCTACAGAAGATCTTTCGAAGCAAGAACGAGATCTAGCAAGGACACAATTACAGGAATCCCTAGAAAAATGTGTGAAATTGGAGAAAGACCATCAAGAGACGTTGTTAGAAGTTGCTACAATACGGGATCGCATTGGAAATTTGGAAGCAGAATTGGATTTAACAAGACAACCGGTGAGTACTTTCAATTCTGAAGAAGTTGCAGAATTGAAGACCAAGCTTGATGACCATCAGAAGTATATTGCAAGGTTGGAAGAGCAAGTGCGAGTGTTGGGATTTGCCAATGAAGACTTAACTGAGCAATTGGAAAAGGCAGAAGAAGAAGAAGAAGAGGAAATCGAAGAACCCAATTTTCAGGCGCAAGCACCAGTTGAAACGATCTTATTGGATGAATTATCGGAGCCAACCAATACTGACAATCAATAATATTAAGAGAATTGGTTCTAGAATTGGATGTTTGCGAGGACGCGGTACAGTTAGGAGTGGGGCTATGTAGAACGGGTAAATTAGTTAGTGCTAAAATTTTGACTTTAGTAGATTAGAACCGGTATTGATGAAATCAGGAAACCAATAGTCATGTGAAAGGTTCCAAGATATAGTTAACTGACAAAAAAAAACCGGTTGGAATCTGAAAAAAGGTATAGCAGGAGAAAGATTGATTAGCTTAGCGCCAGACTTATGAGTCTTAGAGCCGGGGTATGCTTGGGTGCTACCTCTATTTTTTCTATTTCTTTCTTTTTGTATTTTGATGTTTCGTTGTGTTTATAAAGAGAAGTTTATGAGAATTGTGTATTGATCATAGTGTTACAGTGAATGCTGTATTGGACCAAAATTGGTTCTATACATTGCACATGAAATAGTGTTATAGATTGAGAGATGATAGTTTGAAAATGATTGAATGACCATTGAGTTGGAAAATATAAATGAAGTTAGAATTATAGAGAATTGATAAGAAATTGAGAATGTTGTAATTGAAGTTATTAAATTAGACATGGTACTGAAGAATTAATATTATACAATTCAGTGATTGAAAATTAACTTATTGAATATCAAATGATTATATTCAATTAATGGTGACCTTAACAATTAACTCATGCGACAGTTCTTTCCCTTGTATTTGAACCGATTTAAACTATACTTAATTCAGAAATTGTGGCAATTCGGATTTCTTGATTAGACTCTCCATCAGCAGCTTGAAGAAATAATTCAACCTTGTTCGGCTCTAATGTCAATTTTTCTACCTTCGATAATTGAGAATATTACCTCTCAAATTTTCTTAGTAGCTTTGTTGCTTACAAATTCTTATTAGGCTGCTCAATCCATTCTAGAAATAGTTTCTTAGTAACAGGATTAGTGCCCTCTAAGAAATATTTGTCTTTTTATGCATGTGAAAAAATCTCCCATAAATTTCCATAATACTCAATAATCGATATAATATGCTTTCTTATTTTTGGTATCGTGGCAAGTTCAAATAAGTCAACCATCTTCTTCTCAGAAACCTGATTTAATTCAATTTCCCAAACATAACATCTTAAATACCTTGAAATATCTCTTCCATCAAATTGATCAATTTTATCGACCACTACTTGCAATGCTTTGGTTACTAAAGCTTCTTTGCAATCATTACTTTACTGTTGCTCATAGATAGTGATAAGGCTTGAAACATACCAACAACGGACAAATCCATGTATATACCTTATCCTTTACAAGAAGCTCCACTTGAAGCTCTTTCAAAATTTTTATTCTCATTCTCCATAAAATAAAAATGAAAATAAATGAATCCCAATACCTCCCACCTCAAGCGTTTCATGTCGGGTTCACTATTTATGTCTTATTATGTGCGATCTAGCTTGAGAACGCACTAGGCGTCTGACTGTAGAAGATAAAATGATGTTTTATAAGTATTGAAGTAGTCTAATGAATTTCAACTATCTAAATTCAAATTATTTTGGATTTCAATTTAACAAAGGTTGGAATTGATAGACAACTTGCTGAGGCTCATTGTCTAGGATTAATCCTAACTCTAGATAATTTCGTCAATTTCAACCTTTGTTTAATTGATATTTTTGATGATCAATCTTTTTTTTTAAAATTTTTAAAATTTTATTTATAAACCTTTCATCTCTTGTATAATTTTATCAATGCCTATTTCTTTTTTTTGATATAGCTATTGAAAGTTGAATCATAGATGTAGGATTGATAGTAGGTATTTTTATTTGAGATACTTGCAATGGTCTACAAATATCCATTCTATTATTTTTCTTCTTTCCTATTGTAAGAAATCCTATTTCTTCTTCTACTTCATTTCAATTTGTTGTCAATCCTATATCTTCTCATTTATCTTCGAGCAAGATTTCCAACTTCTCTTACAATTCTCTATCGGCTACTTGAAAAAAAAAGCTCTATTTTATTTGGATCTAATAATTGCTTTTCTTTCTTTGATAAATAAAAATATTATTTTTAATTTTTTTTTAATAATTTTGGTGCTAGAAGATCCTTTTTAAGTCTTTCAATCCATTCAAAAAATGATTTCTTTGTAATCCAATTATTATCCTTGAAGAAAAACTCATCCTTCAATGTTTGAGATAATTTCTCCCAAAAACCTCTAGAATTTCTTATAATAGACTTAACATGATTTCTTATCTTTGGTAAAATAGCCAATTCAAATAGTTGAATCATATCTTTTTTTTAAATATGCTTCAATTCCATTTCTTTTACATAACACCTTAAATACTTTATAATATCTAGTCCTTCAAATTAATCAATCTTCTTTACAATCACCTATAGTACTTTGCTTGCCATAGCCTCTTTGCATTGTCGTATTACATGTTGTCTTGCTCAAGAATACATAGTGCACCTAGCTATAGAAGGTGAGATTGAGTTTTACAAGTAGCTAGGAAATCCTAATAGGTTTCATCCATATGAGAAGAATATAATCTGAATTTCAATTCAAAAATACTAAAAACACTATTCTTAGTAGTTTTAACTATATATAAATCCCAATTACCTTGTTACTTTCATATTTAGGTAATTTAGATTTTTCTTGTAAGTCCAAATCCTAATCAATGAGCTTTAACAAGTTGTAACATCCAATCCGACTGTCCACTTGGTGTGAAATTTTGCATGCAATTTTTAATATAATTCTTCTATATTCTCAAGAATTTTTAGCCCAATCCATCTTACAAATTATGAGAAAACCTCCAAAAATTGCATTGATGTCACTCAGCTGCCAACTTGAAAAGTGAAGTAGAAATTCCAACAATGATTTCTCCCTTTTCAATTATTAACTTTGACTCAAAATTGGTATATAGCTAGATCTTTAAGTCTTTCAACACTACGCCAATTTTCATCTCAATCCAACTAATAGAACTTTAGATATCATAGAAACCCTACCCAACCTCAAACTACTACCGTTTGAAACCCTCTTGTGCTAAAAACAATATATCTCTAAACCACGCCATTAGATTATTACAAAATTTTTTATACACTTAGCAAACTCAATAATCTAAATAATTTCAAATTTTCAACTGTAGATGTTACACCAATTGCACAAACCAGCCAAAATTACTAGCCCTAATTATATTATATAAAATCGAAATCACTAATATAAAACCTGACTTCAAACAAAAATTGTTAAGTCCTTGAAAATCCTACAAAAACAATTCTTATATCCTTGAATAGAACTTCAAGCTAGCTCTCAAATTCTATCATCTAATATTTGAATAAATCCCTAACTTATCCTAGGCCATCATTTTTGTGGCCAAAGGTCTGATTTTGATCCTATCTCACAAATGGTCGACCCCTGGGTATCAATCTAACTTATCCTAAGGATTTTTTAGTCCAATTCTATCCTTAACTTGATCTTAGTATCAACCATATCAACCATTTACCTCTTCTATCTTGATTTTATCAATTTATGGTCTTTCTAAGGTAGTAGAAGAGTCTCTATAACCTAGAAGGTAAAATTACTAATTAACCTTTAATCTACTAACTATTAAGATAAGAAAATAAACTAAGAGGCTTTATAAAAGCCATGTTTAGATACCTCAAAATATAATTGAACTAAGATAATTAGATATTAATTAGAAATTTAATTTTGATTATAATTTCACTATAAAATCGTATTACATCACGACATCCACCCCTTCTTAACTTGCGCATCATCCGGCATGCGCCAATGAACCAGATGTCATAATTGGCATCACACCATTTCTTCATTTTTTTCATCAAATTCTTCATTTTTATTTTCACCATCCTCTTCAAAACAATTATCTTCTTCAAAAATATCAATATCTTCACCATGATCTTTCATATTGATTTTTCTATCTTCTCTTTTAAAAATCTTCACTTGCTTCCCAGCAATAGGTATTTTCAACCTGGTACCATCTAACTCTGTGAATGAATATGTGGCATTATCATAAACCGTTACTACCACATATAGTCCAAACCAACATTTTGAAAACTTCCGCAAAGTACTATATTGGTTATCCAGACTGCTATCATAAACAAGTATCTAATCACCTACTTCAATTGCATTAGGCTTCAATGGATGTTGCTTATCAAATCAAGTCTTATTTCTTAACCTTGTTTTTTGTAATCTTTTTAATGCCAGTTCTACATCTTTTGATCTTTATTCAAGTTGTCAAATTCTAATGGCTAACAATTCTTTCCTTATCAGCCCATCTTCCCATGGTAGCATACTCTAAGTTAGCACATTTTCTTCAATTGGCATAATTGATTTTTGACCTATCATAAGTTCCACTAGCATATATCGTGTCACTAAACTATGTGTTGTTTGATCAGTCCATAATGCATAAGGTAGAAGTCGAGGCCATTCTGTCACTCTTCCATTACAAGCTTTAAATAAGGCTTTTATAATTGGTGGATGTCCATGTTCACACTTTACATTTTCTTCTGGATTATAAGTAGTAGTTAATGATAATTTGATCCCACATGTCATAAAAAAAATCACAAGCTTCATGTGCATCCAATTCTCCTTGATGTGCAGTGATCTTTCCTATACATCCATAGCAACAAATAACTTCCTCAAGTAAAAACCTGCAAATTCCCTCTGTAGACATTCTTCTTAGTGCCCTGCCTTCTACTTGGTTTGATAAATCTTCACGAGCCAAAACTAAATATCTCATTTGCCATAGTTCCATTTCCAAGTACCTTCTACCTTGAGTTTTTCATGTCAGGTTCATCAAATATGTCGTATTATGTAAAGTCTTGTTTGAGAATGCATCGAACACCTAGTTGTAGAAAGTAGAAGAAAAATTGCAAAAATAAGATCTTAAAAACTCTAATAGAATCCTAAATAAATTGTGATAAAATCTTAATAATTCTAATCAAGCTTTAATTAAATTCAAAATAAATCTTTACAAAATTACAAAAGAAAGATAAAAAAATCCTAAATAATTTCTAAAGAAATTATAAAGAAATAACAAATAGATTGTAAGCTCTTATTTATACTCAAAATTTTTATTTTTTAATTTTTTTCTTATTTTATAATAATTGAGTATATAAATTAGAATTAATATAAATAAAATTTGGTTTTATTAAATTTTTAGGGTTGTAACCTATGATGGTATAAATTCTAGCCTGATTCCTTGAATTAAGTTAATTGACACCAAAATAATAAAGATTAAAAAATTAGAATAATAATTTGGTTAATTTTAATAATTTAGAGGTTGTTAATCATTACTATAAGGATTGATTGTGAGCCTATGAATTCACCTACAATCATTTCATATGATTTAGAATGAATTAGAATTAGAAATTTTTAAAAGATTTAATAAAGTTTAATAATTATGGTTTTGAAGCTTCTTCTTCAACTTTAACAAATCGAAGTGGCAAAGTAGTTTTTTTCAAATAATAGAGGCTTTCAAATGTGATGGTGGCATTGGATTCACCTCATGGAGTGAAGAAAACAAGATCAGCACCTTCTCTTCCAACATACAAGTGGAGCACTGAAATTTTCATTTTTGAAGGATTTTACAATAATTGCCTAAATCTCTAGAGGTAAAAAATTTCATAAAAATTGAAAATAAACATAGATGGAGGCATGTGAGTAGACAATCTTAGTATAAAAAGATGTTTTGAATATAATGGTGAAGTTAAATTCACCAAAAATTATTTTTTTACTACTTATAATAGCCATTAGCCTTGGTAATAAAATTAGCTTTCAAGTGAATGAAGGCCATAGATTTAGATTAAGGATCTTAGAAATCAAGGATGGAGATGCAGCCGCCCTTTCATGAGCCTGCACTCAATTGTATAAGAGAGGCTTGGTTTTCTAAGCCCTCTCTCTCTCCTCTTTTGGTGAAGGGCAAAGTTATGCCAAAAATTTGGCCAAAAATCCTAATCTTAATTTCATTTAGATTGTTAAATCTTATTGTAAACTTGTGGATGGATGTGCATGGATTTTTAGTTTTGAATGATAACCATTGGATTTTAAAACATACTTCATTGTAGTAGATAACTCTCTTGGCCTCCCAAGCACTCTAAAGATTTCAAGAGCCTTAGATTTTCTTAATCAATCAGTCATTTTTTTTTTTCAATTTAAAATTCCTTGTGATTTTATCTTTTATTGTTAGCTTTCTAATGAGATAAGGCTTGCTCAATTTTGAGTTGAATTAAAGTTTTGGTGAAATTTTGACTGCAAGTGAGTCGATTACCTTTGTGGTTTGGATTAATCGAGTTTGGAAAGGTATTTCTTAGTGCTTTATAATTGGATTAAATTGAAATTTTGAAAGCATTGAGCTTTGTAAGCTAAGCTTTGAAAGACTCAAGTTTTGCTAGATTTGAAGATGATTTGAATTTTTAGCAAATTTCTAATTGAAGGAGGTTGGTCACCATGGTAGTTTGAATCATTCAACTTTAAAAGAAAAATTTTCACGATTGAATCACTAGATTGCAACAAGATTTATTAAAGCAAGAGTATCTTTAAGTTAAACTTACAAAAAATTAAAAACCATCTAATTCGAAGCTAGTTAAAATTTTTGGTAAATTTTGGAGTAGAAGGGAATTATTGCCTTCAATCTTTGGATGTTGTTAAGATATCTTCACTTTTACCTCTCTTATTTTATTTTTACTTTCATCTTCATAGTCACTCATAATCTCTATATTTTGACTTTTAACTAATAAATTTTAAGTTTCTACTTTTAACCTTATATATTTTTATTTTAACTTTTAATTTTAATTTTTAAATTTAATTTTTAACTTTATTTGATGTTGTTTGATTTTTATGTGTAAATTTTTTTTTTAATAGATGGTTGTTGGTTTTGACTTATTATGAGTAATATACGTTAGTATATTTGATTTTTTTAGTTGTTCTTATTCTATTTCTATTGGATCTCTTGTATTATCAAGATTACATTGAAGTAGAATAAATGGTGGTCTTTGATCTTACTGAAGATATGCTTCAAATAATCCTTCTTATTTAATTCACTTATAGATGTTTAATTTTATTTTATATTAATTTAAAAATAAAATAAAATAAAATAAAATAAAAACCTTATCTAATTAATTTTTTATTTCATTATGCCTATGAGAGTAGAGAATTCAAGAAAAGTACAAGTTATTTCATCATCAAGTAGACTAGTATTAAGTCCTTAGTGAGTTTCTTTTATTCTTTGAGCATTATGAAGTAGGCAATAGAGAAGGATTAACTGACCAGATATAGAACAAAGTTGAGCCCTCTTTTTCTTCTAAAGGGGTTTATCACTAATAATCAAGCAAGGCCTTAATCTTCACCATCTTTTATTTTACCTCAATTTATTTAAGTGCAACCTTGATAAATCTATAGGCCTCAAATGCCAGAGGCAAATCTAGCTACTTCGACAATTGGATCAACAAGAAGACTTACTAAATCAAAGACAAGTCTACAATAAGAAAATCAAGTATTAATGGAATTAGAACAAGGACTTAGAGTAGATTCATTAAGAATAGCAAGTAAAAAAGTGCAACCTTGTATATCTATTCAACTATCTATTTCAACGTGTGTGCAACAAGCTGGACCATCACACACATCTAAAATTCTACTAATGAATGTGATAATTAACTTGGGACAAGCTTCAGCTATTCTACCAACTGAGTCAACTACTATATCATTTCAACCTTCTCAACTAGAGATGCTACCATAGGGACTACTTATAGTGGTACCTCAAGGATTTCTTGAGAAGACAATGACTCCTAATTTACTACAATTTATAGGCTATAGAAATAAGGATCTCGCAGTCCATTTAGGAAGATTTTTGGAGTTCACAACTTCTTATATGATATCTAATGATGGCTATTATTTGATTTGGTTTCCTACCACATTGGTAGAAGGTGCATATGCATGGTATAGGTCTCACAATGTACAAACATTCAAGACATGGGATGAATTATTGACGACATTTTTAGGTTAATTTTAATCTTGAATAAGATAACAACAAGCACTTATTGCTCTAACAAGCACATGTCAGCATCCCTTAGAGGAGATTTTGGCATATGTGAAGTATTTTAAAGGAGTTTGTAGTAGATTTGTTGATAATTTACTCCATGGTACTACTGTAAGAGATTACTTTTTCAAAGAATTAGATTGATGTCAGGGTAGAGAGAGTTTGCCTCAAAAAAGCACTAAGCTCTTGGCTACCACTAATTTCTCAATAAAGTCTTAAGATAAGGAAGACTAAGTTTGTATATATGTATAATACTTTTAAGAGAAATTACACCAAATGTATAAGTCTTAAGTTCCTAAAAACATGTAAAACATGATTAAAAAAAATCTAAATCTTTATAAATCCTTATGGGATATAATTCTTGAACTTCAAAAATTCATATCTTCTAATAAGACCGTTCAAATACACTCAAATTTTACATAAAGTACTAATATACTTTTAAAAAGTATAAAAATAATTTTCAATTACAAATTTATGAAAGATCTTAAAATATCATCAAAATCCTAATAATAGCTTGAAATCCTAATTTTTATATACTTGTATATAACTTTCTTTATATCTTATAAATTAAGCACTCAAATGCCATAAAATTTTTATTTATAGCTTTTCAATACAATAATCTATCTTTTCCAAAAGATTTTAGGTAAAAATTCATCTAGAAATTCAAGATATGCTTCAAACCGTTACTATGAACAAAATTACTTACTTACTGCCTTTGATTTGGATGTGCTAACTTCTACCCTCTGCAATTTCTTCATCCAAACTCCAAATTCATTAAATAGTATATAAAAAATATATTCAAGAGAGTTTTCTCTCCAATTCCAGTTGCCGATCTTTTGTTGCTCTCCATAAACATATGTTATGCTCCAAAGAGTGACAGTAGATACAAAATTAACACTTAACTTTGAGTGCCAATAATTCCTTCATAAAAACTCTAAATCATACAAAATTTGTACCCAATCCATATCCAAAAATCTAAACTTGATGATTCTAGTCTCGAAAATTCAAATGACCTCAGAAAAAAATCCTAATCCTTAATAAGGCCTTAGACAGCCTCCTTGAAGCTCATTGGGCATGGCCTTCAACCAATAGGAATGAAGATTGCCATTCCTTGCCTTCATCCAACCATGCCTTGCTTTCATCTCTCCCAGTAAACCTCCTATTAGTTAAAATTCTCATCTTTAGGCTCTAATCTCCTCTCAAGGCTTCACACTACATATTTAGGTCCTATAATTTTTTTAAATATTATAATCAAAATAGATAAAAGTCAAAATAAAGTTTTTTATATCTACTCTCTTTAAATTAATCTATTAACCATTCTAACATACACCAAGACTTATAAACATATTATATGTCCTAATTAATTTTTACATACTATAAGAAATTACAATACAACATTGGTCCTTAGTATCTCAAGAAATTTGGATGCATAGGCCACAAACATTGGATCATACAATCCAAGTTGCCCTATTTATTGAAGAAACTGAATTAAAAAATGAAAAGATTAGGAATCAAAGAAAAGATTCAATTCCTAGCTACTTTTTGATAAGATATGACCCTCATCTAGTCTATGTACAAAATTCCATGAGAGATTCAAGATATGGCCAATATACATATCCACAAGTGCCACAACTTAATTATGTACAATCCTTCGCTTCAAGAAAACCTCTTCTTCTAGCGCCTACTACTTACAATCTTATAGTGATTTTAGAAAGATGAGATATTGAGAAGGCTAAGGAAGTATGAAAAGATAGAATACCTAAGGCTATTGAAGCTCTAGGAGAATATATTTCATACTTAATGAAGGAAGGGCAAGGGCCTCCACTATTTCAAAATGAATTAGGAACTCATATTTTATAGCAAAGTCAATTGCTTGATTTAATGTTTGAAGTTTAAAAAAATTGAGCATCAATTTCTTTACTTTATATTGTAATTCATAAAGAAATCAATTCATGAATATAGCATCATTATACTTGATATTAATTACGAGTTATCAAAATTGTGAAGTATAAGACGTTGCTAATCAATTGTCATATTACAAAATCTAAATTTTGTTGGTTGTAACACAAATTACATCATATTCTCCATACATGGATCAAAACTCTACTTAAAAAGCCTCCAAATCATTCAATATTAGATCTTGTTATTTAAAAAAGGATAAAAATCATTATAATGTAAAAATAAAAAGTAGTATTCTAATAAACTAGACTTGTGATCTTAGAGTTGAATAACTTTATAGTTGAAGTTCAATCACCAATTATATTTAATTGATGATTCTTTAAAACTTTGATTTTATTCTATTAAACTTTTCATATAAAGCAACTTTGTATTTTTTAATATTTAAAAAATATTCCACCATAAAAAAAGTGATATAATTTAGAGTAGTTATTGAAGCAACTTCAATCATCTCTATATTTTTATTTTCTACCAATATTATTGTTAATTTTTATAGTAAATTAAATTTATGCATTGAAAGCATTAACTCTTTCAATTGTTCTTGCATTTGTACCATTTTATTTTTCATTTTAATAAGCTTTGCCATGATAACATCTTAAAAAAAAAGATGTTCAATATTGCTTAAAACAAATAAAAAAGAGGACTTGGTAACAAAAAAAAATGCTAAGAAGTATATCAATTTAAAAAATGATAATCTATAACTTCTAATATGCTTATGTCTCATTAAAAAAAAAATAATCCACTCTTAACTAGAAAACAATGCAAAGCTCTGATATTATAAGTATATACTTATTAATCTATTAAATAAAAAAATTTAATAAATACAAATAAATAAGTAAGACTTTTCTTAAAAAAAGATGATAAAATAAAAATGAAATAAAAAATATATATATTAAAAAGAAACTACAATGGCTATGACCAAAAGTCATAAAAATTAAACACCCTTGAAAGTAGATTAAAAATAAAAAAAGGAATTGACAAGAATAAAGAAGGCTTTATTCTTGCCTCTCTATATATTATCTAACTATGAACTATATGACAACATTCTATAGGATTTTCAATATATATTCAATTAGCAAGATACATATCTTAATTTGTAAGTAAAGTTTTTTATATATGTACTACATGATTAGCCTGTATCATAAGCTATTAATATGTGTGATATGTAGCTAACTTGTTAACTAAGTGTTCATCCTACTAATCACTTGCAGATATATATAAAAGTGAAATTGCATTTATGAAGCTTTTGAAAAGCTTTTCTATAAGAAATTATCAAATTAATCTATTTTTATTTACTTCTATCTATTCATATTATCTAAATAATTATGAAAATAAATATATATGCCCGTGATACTACGGTCAAGCAAATTTCTATTTTCTTGAATATTTTTATACTCAGTATGAATTAGTAGTTATCATCCATAAGACATCCACTACATTGGCATGGAAATACATAGCTGTCAAAGTTGGCTGTCTTTGTGCCAAGATTGTAATGCTTCTTTTATCTCTACAATTATAACATAATTATAGTTCTAAAAATAGCAACATTCAAATAGATGTTTAAATATTATAAATCTAATATTTTTTGAACACTTTGATATTAGAATAATAATAATTATGTCTAGTTTTGAAGTCCAACATAAAGTGTTAATCAATCAAATAGCTAGCAAATAGAGTGAATTGCAGTTAATCATAAGTTGGAAGCAAAAATTAATAAATGCAAGGAGATCATAGATTGATGGATTCTAACATTAAGAGGATATTTTTTAAAAAAATTGCTAGTTCTAAAATCTGTCAAGGATAAGAACATAATAAAGATAAATAAACAAGTGAGACTTCTTTCAAAGAAAGATGAAAAAATATAAATAACTTGATATGTATATTAAAAAAGAAACTGGAATGGCTATTGCCAAAAGATAAGAAAACTAGAGACCCTTGAAACTAGACTAGAAGCAAGAAAGAAGTTGACAAGAGTGAAGAGGGCTTCACTCTTGTCTCTATATATACTATCTAACTAAGGGCTACGTGGCAACATTCTATAGGACCTCCAATATGTGTTGACTTTGTAGGATACATGCCTTGACTTACAAGGCAAGTTTTTCTACGTATGAGCCATATAATTAGCTTGGTCTTCAAGCTAACAATATGTGTGGCACATGGCTAACTTATTGACCACGTTTCTAATCCAAAAAAGTAATTAAAGATACCTATAAAGTCAAAGCAGCAACTATAAAGCATCTAGGGAGCTTCTATACCAAATACTATAGAATTAACTTACTTTTATCTACTTTTACTTACTTCTTCCTATTTATACAAATAATTATTGGCTTACATGTGTATGTCCGTGACATTACCCCTCCTTCTAGGAACGAGTTCTATGAGGAGTAGTAATCATATGTTGAGGAAATGTATGATGCGACAAATTATATTCACCACATACACTGATCTTTGTTCTCTTTGAAGATGATTGATAGGGCCTCACAACTATTGATGTCATGTTGCAAGACGACTATATGATAAAAATATAAATAGAAAAGATTTATTTATATTTAATCATCTTAGATGTTAGAAACAGTGGCCAATTTCAGTGCCAATATTTAGGGGCTAATTAATATCTTCCCATTGCAAGCTGTACCATCGAACGTGACAACAGTGTATGCTCCACCCACATCATCAAACCAAGTACCCTCCATACCAATGAGACAATTAGCATCATTTTCTAATCCTACATGGAATAAGCCTAGTAGGTATATACCAGTAGAGACACCCAATATGCCTGATGGGGGTACAAAAAGACGACTTTGTTGTTTCCGTTGCAGACAGATTGATCATTATGCTAGTAAATATCCCAATCCCAGAGCCAATGATAATTACATGCCAATGTGTGGGAATAGCAAGCAGTCAAGGCATACTTATCAATAATGTAATGCTCCATTCAATTTCAATAATCGAGATCAGTAGAGCAAAAGTTAGGAAAAAATTGAGGAGATAAATCGAGGTCCTTAAGATTCTTCGATAAATTAGGTCGAATGAGTCCGAGCTGTTCTTACCAAGAGTCGACAGAAAGAAAAAAGACCAATTCAATATTCAAGTAAGTCTGATGTGAAGGGCCAATTTGACCCAATTATGGTGGCATCCAATCCAGGACCTACTATGGACCTCTTAGCCAATATGAGACTTGACTCAATTTGGCAATTCAATGAGGTCCTGAATACGGAGGCTTCAATTCTATTTCAAATTATTCCATTCTCTATGCCATTTTAGGAGAAACGTCCTTTTTGTGGAAAGATCCTCTTAGAGGCGGAAATTATATGGAGGCGAGTTTGCTGTTCTAATTCGAAGTCCAGGGCGGAAGAATAGAGGACCTCACGGATTTAAAGGAAAGGAGAGGAAAAGAAAGAAGGCATTCGAAGATTGAGATTTTGAGGTCCGAGAGCTAGCTTCAAGCTCCTTTGAAAGGTATAGAATTGGGTTTCATAGGATTTGGAAGGACTTTGCAATCGTTGCTCAAAATCAGTATTT
The DNA here is from genome assembly GCF_059467195.1 of Physcomitrium patens. Taxonomy (NCBI): domain Eukaryota; kingdom Viridiplantae; phylum Streptophyta; class Bryopsida; order Funariales; family Funariaceae; genus Physcomitrium; species Physcomitrium patens. The sequence continues at coordinate 3,167,564 of NC_143412.1, read as the reverse complement.
ATACTGGTGAATTGAATTTTTGTAATAAAGTAAAGGCTAGTACTCTTGACAATTTTGTAAAATTGGAGAGATATCTGTAGTTGAAATTTTAGAGGTATCTAGATGGTTGAATATACTAAGTGCATGCAAAAATTTGTGTTAAACTTATGGTACGGATAGAAGATATTTGATCATTAGTATAAAGAGGTATCAGAAGTTGGCATATAAGAGTTGTTTAGGATTTTTGTAATATCTGAGATCTACCAACTAGAATAAGGTGAATTTTGTCATGGTAAGTCCAGGACTTAATGGCAGAGCTACACACAAAGTTTGAATGAGAATTATTGGTCAAAGAAGGAAAAATCGCAAGTTAAAGTTTATCATCAATCTTTTAGGCAGCGGTGAAGGAACTTCAGTGTGGATTTATGGTGTTTTCTTGCAATCTATAAGTTAGATTGGATTGAATCTCTTGAGCATTTAGAAGACTTGTAAAGATACTAGTGGTAGGAGTTTCACAACAATCGGATGGTCAGATTGAGAATTACAGCTTGTCGAGGCTCGCTATCTAGGATTAGGATTTTAAAAAATAAGAAATAAAAAAAAATAAAAAAAAATGAATAAATAAATAAAAATAAATAAATAAAATAGAAATAAAAATAATAAATAATAAAAGAATCTATGCTTATAATATCCAAAAGCTATTAAAAATAATGTTGTAAGTACTTTGTATTGGGATTAAGCTTTTATATTGAAATCTAAAATAGTTTGAGTTTAGATAATTAAAACCTACTAGACTGCTTATATACTTATAAAACAATATTTTATCTTTCACAGTCAGACACTCGATGCATTTTCAAGCTAGATAGTACATAATAAGACATAAGTGGTGAACCCGACATGAAACGCTTGAGGTGGAAGGTATTGGGATTCATTTATTTTTATTTTTATTTTATGAAGAATGAGAATAAAAATTTTGAAGGAGCTTCAAGTGGAGCTTCTTGTAAAGGATAAGGTATGTACATGGATCTGTCCGTTGCTGGTATATTTCAAGCCTTATCACTATCTATGCAGCAACAGTAAAGTAATGATTGCAAAGAAGCTTTAGTGACCAAAGCATTGCAAGTAGTGGTCGATAAAATTGATCAATTTGATGGAAGAGATATTTCAAGGTATTTAAGATGTTACGTTTGGAAAATTGAATTAAATCAGGTTTCTAAGAAGAAGATGGTTGACTTATTTGGACTTGCCACGATACCAAAAATAAGAAAGAATATTATATCGATTATTGAGTATTATGGAAATTTATGGGAGATTTTTTTACATGCATTGAAAGACAAATATTTCTTAGAGGGCACTAATCCTGTTACTAAAAAACTATTTCTAGAATGGATTGAGCAGCCTAATAAGAATTTGTAAGCAACAGAGCTACTAAGGAAATTTGAGAGGTAATATTCTCAATTATCGAAGGTAGAAAAATTGACATTAGAGCCGAACAAGGTTGAATTATTTCTTCAAGTTGCTGATGGAGAGTTACAAGGGAAATTGGAGTTGCTTCTTGAAGACAAAGAAGAAGATAAAGGATTAAAAACAAAGTGAAAAAATGTTGAAAATACGGTGGGTTTGCTTGCAAAAAGAGAAAGAATGAAAGATAGGAGTAATATTCTAAAAGCAGTACAAGCACCTAAAATTCCAGTACATACAACACAACCAACAATGTCTACTATTCAACCTTCAACATCTTTATCAAAGAAAGGAGAGATGGGGATTGAAGAAATTATACATAGAATGCGAGATCTTCAAATCAAATTAGCAAGACTTGAAGAAAATACTTCTACAAATAATTTGAAGAATGTTTCAAAATAAAGGTATGTACAAAGATGTATCTAGTGTAATGACGTTTCACATATTAGGAAGGATTGCAATGAATTTAATAATATGGTGCAGCAAGGAATTATTTACTAGAAAGATAGAAAGATTGGATTAAAAGATACACAGGATCTCTTTCAAATCAATTTTGGCAAAGGAAGTATGAGAGCATTGATTCAAGATTATTTAATAGAACATGGAATAGCAACATGAGATAGTGCAAGTTATGGCACTAGAATAGATGATGACTTTGGTGGAAGTATAGAAACTAGTGAATTTTGGGCTTCTGCCATTTCTACAATGCAAAAAGGAAAAATGCCTTGGGAAGTGTTATTGAGGACTGCAGCTATAATACGAGGTGCAAAAAGTTGGGAAGATCTTGTTGAGTCTTTTTTAGTTCATGTATATATTACTAAGAGTCAACATAAAGCTTTGATGGAAGAAAAGAGACGAGGAAATTTTGATGATACAAAAGAAGAAAATTCTTCTAAGAAGCAAACTTGAAGAAACAAGGCTCATGAGGCGACTTCACAAGAATTGCTTATAAAGGATACTTCAGCATCATTAGAAGAAAAAACAGAGGAGACAAAAGAAAAGGATAAATTAGTTGCTTATAAGTTACTTTCTGATATTGAAGTGGTAACAAATTTAAAAGGCATGTTGAAAGAATGTATATTAAATGCTAAGGTGGAAGTCACATTGAAAAAAATTTTGGGAATTGCAAAGAAGGAGTTTCATGATGTTATCATTGACAACATTAAGCGAAAGAAACAATTAATGAACGAAGCTGGAATGAGTCATGCTATTGATGCATGATTATATAGAGATGAAGAAGACGTTGATAATAGTTAAAAGCAATCAACAAATAAAAAAAATGGATATAATCAACGAATACGTTTTGAAGATTAAAGTAATAAAGCAATGGAAGGTGCAAGCTATTATACTCAAAAATATTGGACAAAAGAAACTATTAAAGTATTAGTGAAAGTAGGAGATATTGAAGAACCAATTGTTGCTTTAGTTGACCATAGTTCTGAAATAAATCTTATGTCTAAGGATCTTTATAAGAAGCGGAAATGGTAAATTGATATGGAATATGGATGGGCAATACAAGCAGCTAATAACACATGAGACAAATTATATAGATCTTGTTCAGATGTCAAAATTTGGATTGGAGATGTTGCGACAGAACAACATTTCTTTGTACAAGTTACAACATCTTATCCATTGATTTTAGGACAACCTTATATTACGGCAACACGGATGGAAACAAAAGTACTTGATGATAGTTCTGCTTATGCAAGGATATGTAGTGAAGATGGAAGGAAAGCTGTACAATTTTTGACAGTACCTCCTAATCATGAACGGAATCAAGATAGGTTGAGGGAGAAACCATTGCCAAGGATTGTTGAAGGATTTAAGGATTTTGGAGAAGTACCACTATAAAGCGGGATTATAGAGGTATAAAAGAGGAGATACTCTTGTGAGATGAAGGTGCCTTTGATGCGAGTTTTATTGGTATTTTTGAGAATGGAAATATTATGTATAAAAAAGTTGATGATTTTAAAAGAAAAGAAAGAAAAAAATTATATAGTATTGAAAAGGAATTATGTAAGTTAGGGACATTAGAAGATGATGAGAAGATTTTAGGTGTTTATGAAGAAAATAGATTGGAGGATTCTTTAGAATTAATTATATCTATTTGATTAAAGGATAATGATAAGATTGTGGAAATTCATTCGAGGGAGGTTTATTCTATACTTGAACCTTTTCAAGCACCAGAAATTATTGTAGAGAAAAAATATAAAACAGTAGATAAAAAGATAAAACCTGTTGCCGGACCTTTACCAAAAGATTCTAAGGATCAAATGAAAGAAGCATCAAAAGAGGAGAGTTTAAGAGATCCAAAGAAGATTGGACATCAGTTTACAAAGAAGAATTTTGAAGAATTGAAGATTGGATGTGATGGTTCTTTATTTCCAATAGAAATTGAATATTTAAAAAAAATACTTGCAAAACGAGGTAAATCATTTGTCTTTGGGTCTCATGAAATAGGATGTGTAGATCTTAATGTTGTTGCTCCTATGGTTATCTTTATAGTACCTCATGTGTCTTGGAACTTAAGGCCAATTCCCATGTCGAAGGCACATTTACCTAAATTAGTGGAATTATTGAAAGAAAAGATGCGAATAAAAATTTTGGAACCTTCTTTTGTTCCATATTCTAGTCGTTGGTTTACGATGCCTAAGTAAAATGGATTGTTATATTTTATTCAAGATATGCAGCCAATGAATGCAATAACTATAAAAAATATAAGTATAGGACCTTTAATAGACAAGTTTTCAGAAGCGTTTGCGGGAAAGACAATTTATTCAATGGATGATTTATATTCGAGTTATGATCAATTTCAACTTACGCATGGGAGTAGAGATCTAACAACAATGAGAATGCCACTTGGATTACTTAAAATGTGTACTCTTCCATAAAGTACTATTAACTCAGTTGCACATATGATGAATGGGATGAATAAGATACTAAGAGACTTCATTCTTGAAAAAACTATGCTTTTTTTAAATGATGTTTGTATCAAAAGATATAAAGAAGGAAAAAAAGATAAAACTTTAGATGAGAAGGGGTGTTGCAAATATGTTGTTGATCATATACAAGATTGTGAAAAGATTTTAACTCAACTTAAAGAGGTTCATCTTATACTTTCAGGAACAAAATCTATATTTGGAGTATAGAAAGTTCTTATTGTTGGATATTTGTGTGGATTTTATGGAAGAAAGCTAGATCCAAGCAAAATTGATGCAATTAAAAGGATGAAGGATTCATGTGACTCTTTAACAGAAGTACGCAGGTTTTTAGGAGCTTGTGTATTTTATCGTATATGGATTCCTTATTATGCTCATGTAGTAGATACATTGTATGAATTTTTACATAAGGATTATCGATTTAAATAGAAAAGAAAGCATATTGAAGTAATACAAAAGCTAAAGGTGTTATTGGTGATACCTCCAATTTTAAAAAAAATTGATTATAATTGTAATATACAAGTAATTCTTACTGTGGATATTAGTCCTATTGATCTTGGATGGACTGTGGATCAAGATGATTTAAGTAGAAATAGATTTGTAGTTTGATTTGGAGCTAAAGTTTTAAGAACTCGTGAACGTACATATTCGCTAGTCATAAGAGAACTTTGGGGAGTTGTTTTGGCTATGAAAGCTGAAAGGGATTATTTGATTAGTGCAGCAGTAGTAATTGAAATGGATTGCTTGCCATTACTTGGAATGATTACTAATTGTTCAACACTGGATATTGCAATGTTAAGATGGATTGCTTGTATTCAATCATTAAAACCAAAATTTAAGCATGTTGCTGGAAAAGATAATTTAGTAGTAGACATGCTATCTAGAGCAAGATATGAAAAAAAAGACAAAATGATTCAAGATATTGATGAAGTTGGATCAAAATTCTATTCAGTATCAAATCTTAATAAAGAAATCAAGCTATTTTTTGAAGAATTTTATGAAGGAGAATTATTGGATATTGGTCATTACTTGAATACCTTGACTAAGCAAGAAAATTGGTCTACACAAAACTTTAAATAAACAAGAAAAAAGGCATATGGATTTTTGTTTCAAGAAGGATTCTTATGAAAGAGACCAAAGAAAGGAATTGGAATGCCACAAAAAGTGATAGGCAATAAGGAAGAGAAACAAAAATTATTAAAGGGATTTCATGATAGTTTATCGATAGGACATAGAGGAATTTGGGCTATTTTTTTTAAGCTTAAGGAATGATATTGGTGGAAAAATATGTATCGAGATGTGCTTTTATTTGTAGGATCATGTGAAATTTGTCAAACGTATAATAATGTACGACATTGAGATGGGCTTCATTCTATATATCCTCTAGCTATTCATTTTGAATGGGTTGTCGATTTGGATATAATGCGAATTGGGTTCTGACAAATGAGATATTTGATCTTAGCTCGTGAAGATTTATCAAATCAAGTAGAAAGAAGAGCATTGTCAAGGACAAGAACTCGATGAAAAAATAATTCAAACAAGTGAGCCTTCACTCAAAGAGAGGTAACAAAATATATATAAATAAGTATGTATATTGAAAGAGAAACTAGAATGGCTATTGCCAAAAGACAAGAAAACTAGAGAACCTTGAAACTAGACTAAAAGCAAGAAAAGAGTTGACAAGAGTGAATAAGGTTTCACTCTTGTCTCTGTATATACTATCTAACTAGGGGATATGTGGTGATGTTCTATAGGACCTCCAATATGTGTTGACTTTGTAGGACACATGCCTTGACTTACAAGGCAAGTTTTTCTACGTGTCGGCGACATAGTTAGCTTGATTTTCAAGCTAACATGTGTGGCACATGGCCAACTCATTGACCACGTTTCTAATCCAAAAAGTCAATTAAAGACACCTATGAAGTCAAAGCAGCATCTATGAAGTTTCTAGGAAGCTTCTATATTAAATATTATAGAATTAACTTACTTTTATTTACTTTTACTTACTTCTACCTATTTCTATATGTAATTATTAGCTTACATGATTATGGCCGTGACATTATCCCCCTTTTTAGAGACGAGTTCCACGAGGAGCGATCATCATATGTTGAGGAAATCTATGATGCGACGAATTGTATTTGCCACATACTCTGATCTCTGTTCTCTTCGAAGATGATTGATAGGGCCTCTCAACCATTGATAGTATCCCATACTAGGGCGGGAAGACCACCCAGTTATTTGATCATTGTTGAGGCCTTCGTAACTTCCTTCGAATAGAATATTTGGAACACCATCAGGAGTTGTTCCTACCTCTAGCAAAATCACCAAACATCGGGAGTCTCTTCCCAAATCGTGATACCAAATGCGTTGTATCTCACCATCTATTTGAGGAAGAACACGTCGTTCTTGAAGATCTTCATCTCGATTGCGTCGTCTTGAAGGTTGTAACAATCGTAATGTCTCGTCCGACAAGTCAGCAAACGAAGGTTCTTGAGTTGAATCTGCTGGTTGTTGGCTCTCCATCTAATTAGCGTCACAAATGCAAAGAAGTTACAAACAAGGATAGAAAATTGAATGTTATCTTGCCTCAATCTTGTCTCTTTTATAAGAGAGATTTTCATCTTGGTTTTGATGGATGTCGTTGATGAAAAACTTTGACTTTAGCTGATGCATTTGCTAGATTCTTGGATGGCTCCCATGTGCATTCACTAATATCATATCCGCGCCAATGAATAAGATATTCCAGCTTATTTCGGCATCGCCTTGAGTCTAATATCTCTTCCACCTCAAATTCTTCATTATTATCTACTTCTATAGGAGGCGGTGGCATTTGTCTTCTTCCTTGTATATCCACTGTCTTATATGGTTCAAGAAGAGACACGTGGAATACAGGATGGATCTTCATTGACTCCGGTAGATGTAACCGATATGCAACTGGGTTGATCTGTTCAGAAACAGAAAAGGGGCTAAGCCTACGATAGTCCAACTTGTCACAAGGTCGAGTAGTCTTGATATTGCGACGAAGTAGCCATACCTTATCACCCACGTTGAGTTGTAGTTGCTCCTTACGATATAGATCTGCGTTTATCTTTTGTCGTTCTTGAGCTTCCTTCAATTGCGTCTTCATTATTACATGTAACACTGACAACCGATTTGCCATACCTTTTGCTGCAGGATTATCAACT